>NC_081435.1:14737366-14850119 GCF_949786415.1 Peromyscus eremicus
ATTCAGGAATTGCTTTTGTAAGATCTTTGGCTACTTCTCCATAGCTGGTGGAGTCATGTCACCTACAAAGAGCCTACTCCCCTGTGAGGCTGCTCTCCATCTTAGAAAAGTTGTCTCTTGTATCTGGTCTATACTCAGCCCCTGAAGACCCTCTGGTGGTGTGCTCTCCAGCTCTTCTCCAGCACGTATACCTGAGTGAGGGCTGGACCTACCCCAGGGCCTCTCCTCTGCAGCAGCCTTCCTCAGAGTCAACGGATCCAGGAGGACTCTGGAGTCATGCTTTAGCTCCATGGAGCCTGGCACAGGTCTCATGGGTCGAGTATGGCTCTGTGCCTGTCTGTGCCACTTCCTTTTAAATCAGGCCTAGAGTCCTGATCTTTCAACCTTCTATGGAAGGATGGGTCACTCTTTCATGAGCTACCACCTTCTTTTGATCTTCATCATGGCATATGGATGTAGGAGCATCTCCATCACTCTCTTCTTCTTCTTTATTCAACTCCTCCTCCTATCGTTCTTAAAACCATATAGGACTTTCTAAACCTGATGCTTCCATCTCCCCACAGCCCATCCCTTCTTGTATCATTTCCTGCTTTGACGAACATACTTTCTCAGGCCTTGTGTGGTACATACGCATAGTGTTAGTGTGTGTCCATATGTGCATATGTGTTCATGTGGAAGCCAGAGGTCAACATCAGACGTCTTCCCAGAGTCTCTCACTGAACCCAGGGCTCATGAATGAACTTGATGAACTGGCCAGGAAGCCTCAGAGATCCTCCTATGTCTGTTGCCCTGGTGCTGGCAGTACAACCCCACACTACCATGGCCAGCCTTTTGTGTGGGTGCTGGAACTCTGTGCCCACTGAAGGCTACATAGCAAGTACTTTACTGAGTGATCGATCCCCCCAGCCCCTCTTTCTTGGCTTTGATGGCAATTTGTGAGGACAGGTGGGGGAGGAAGATGTAAAGTACTGGGCAGGATGGCAATTTTGAAAAAAAAAACCTATTATTTCTAGATTGATGGCTACCCATTAATCAGGACTTTTGGAATGAAGCTGCTTAACTATCAACCCCCTAACTACACTTCATCCAATGACATCTACATTTCAATTACATTATATTGCTTTTGTGTAAGAGAATTTTATAAGATATTTTATAAAATTTCTTGCTCAAATTACACTATGCTTTTGATAGGGTTATAAAAGGGGAAGCAGAGGATGCAGGCTAGATTGACCATTTATTCTTTTTACTATGCAAGTGAATACCAACTTTAAAAATATGAAAATAAACAATTTCCATTTGGAATGTTGTAAAACTAGAGCAAATTTATGAAGGTCTTATAAAGCTGTTGTGCTTGCTTTTATTAACCATTTTATCAAGATAGATTAAAAACTATTGACAAAGCTATTCCTTACTACGTCTTTGCTCTAATCAATCCTTCCAAGCTGATGATATGGAAGTTGGTTGCTCCTGTCTGATCCAAGTTCATAGATCTTCACTGTTGGCCATACCACTGGGGATAACCAGGATGGATTAGAAATTCATCACAGCTGTGGTTGGTACTGAAAGGTCCATGGTTGTGTACAAGGTAGTGTCCAGGGTAAATACCCAAACTTTAGAACTCTGGGTTCAAATGAAGTCTTGTAGGAGCCTGGGTTCTAGAACTGATTAGAGCAGGAATCCATTGCTAAACTGGGTGTACTAGAACTGAGCCTTATTGCTTTGCTTCACATCCTTAAACACTGCCCAGAAGTATAGCCCAGGTCTACTAGGGTAGTCTTTCACCCACATATTGGGAAGTAGAGAAAAAAGAAGAACCTTAAATTATACCTTGTAATCAATGCCTACATATAAAGCTTCAGATCAGAAAGTTGTATATGATTTCGCAACTGTTGCTCCAGGCAATACTTGGCTTTCAAAACCTCTGACCTTCATAGAAAATCTTGTTTTGGTTGCTGGTACCCACACATCTGCCTTTCATTTCGTCCTGCTGCCCTAACAGCCTGACTCGCTCTGTGGACCGTGTGTGAACTCACTCATTCTTATGGATTCATCAGTTACTGTGAGAGGCACATGAGGGAAAGCAGTGGTGAGGTAGGGAGGGACCCTCGTGAACTACAGCCGGGGGTTGTCATGTGAGGCACAGGGAGACAGGTAAACACCCCAACTGGCATCCCATAACCTGAAGTCTATTCCGCCTGATGGAGCTCATCACCTCAGTAAACAGCACACCTGATTAAAAGGCTGGTAATGGAAAAAAACTGAAGATTCTTGGCTTGGGCCTTCCACTACTACTGAGAGAGCTAGTCTAGCCCTCCACAGCCATGAGACCTGTCTGTAATCTAAAGGCTGCAGTCAGGTAATCTCTTAAAGAGTTTGCTTCCTCTGAGTCATATTCTTTGTCTTTCTGTACAAATGCATAGAGTCTTTCTTCCAAATGCACATCTGAATATTTTCTCAGGTGTGAAGTCTATGTGCCAGTTTGTAACATATAGACTTAAATCATATTTTCAGTTTATATGTTAGGTTTTGATGTCCTTGAGTCCAATGCAGTATGCTGATGGTAGAGAATGAGGTATTCTGAGCTGTACTTCTATAAAAAAGAGGAGTCAGAGCCGGCCGGTGGTGGCACACACCTTTAATCCCAGCACTCGGGAGGCAGAGCCAGGCAGATCTCTGTGAGTTCGAGGCCAGCCTGGTCTACAGAGCGAGATCCAGGACAGGCATCAAAACTACACAGAGAAACAAAACTACACAGAGAAACCTTGTCTCGGAAAAAGAAAAAAAAAAGAGGAGTCAGAAAGGTCATGTAACAAACAAGACAAATTACAGTTTCTATCTGTGGATAATGGGTCCCTGCATTGATTCTGCATATGCATAGATCTTGTATAATGATGTAAGGCAGTATATGCAGGATAATACACCACCTTATCCTCATAACATCTATTTTACATCTGATAAATAATGTCATTGGCAGTAAGAGCCAGGAATCTCAGGCTGGAGTCATACTAGGTCAGTAGTAACAAGAAGGTGCTGTTTACATAGGATGGTCTAGGAAGGCTCACACTAGAAGTGACGCATTGTCAGAGATCTGTGGGATGGAGAACATTTCCATCATCATCATCATCATCATCATCATCATCATCATCATCATCATCCATGTACCTGTATGTGGGCAAAATGTTCTGAGCATAGCAAATGGCTGGTACTGGATGCCTTGTCAGTCCTATGGCTCTTCCCTGTAGAGCAGGATTTCTTTCTTCCTTCCTCTGACATAAGCCCTGTAGACTCCCAGCTCTTTGGCCTCTGTGTCCCTTTACGATTTTCTACATACTACAGAGGGCCTTATTTCATCTTGAATAATGCTAACCAGGAGGCCCCGGTAGCTGGAGTCATGACAATAGGCAGGGAGTGGGGCTGGCTATGTAGTGGTTGTGTGCATATGTATGTGGTCTATGCATTCATCTGTAGGTGAACACTGGTTTCTTACTTTCTGGCTGCTAAGAATGATACTGTTGCCGGGCAGTGGTGGTACACACCTTTAATCCCAGCACTCGGAAGGCAGAGGCAGGCGGATCTTTGTAAGTTTGAGGCCAGCCTGGTCTACAGAGCGAGATCCAGGAAAGGCACAAAGCTACACAGAGAAACCCTGTCTCAAAAAACCAAAAAAAAAAAAAAAAAAAAAAAAAGAATGATACTGCCATGAACATATGTGTAGATGTTTTTGTAGGTACAAAACACATTTTCTTGTCTGAGTGTATGCCCAAGAAGAAAAGTGCTAGGCCATATGGGTAATGTCTGTTTAACTTTCTGAGGAGCTCTGTCACGGGCTGTCCATAGCAGTTGACCCATTTTTTTTTCTTCCCAACACTGCTGAAAGAGAATTGCAATTTCTCCAAGTCCTTGCCAATGCTTGATGGTCTTTTTGAGATAGCCATCTCCATGGAGGTGAAGTAGTGTGTCATTTGTGGTTTTGATCTTCATTTCCCTGTGGACTAATGATTTGAATATATTTTTATGAACTTCTTGGCTATGTGTACATCTTTTTATAAAGTGAGAAATGTCTGTTCAAATCCTTCGTCTGTCTTTCTGTTTCTCAGGCTTGAGTTGTGAGATCTGCTGGGTCTTGGTCTATGCTGGGCAGGACCTCATCCCGTGTGTGATTTGCCGATACTTTTTCTCCCATTCTGAAAGTAGCGCTTTCACTGTTGGTGTCCTTTGGAACACACAAGGCTTTCATTATGGTGAAGTTCAGTTCATGTTTTCTACTGGTTGCTTATGCTTTTAGTATCATTATCTAAAAATATATCTAATCCAAAGTCATGGATTTTTATATTTTGTTTTCTTCTGAGGGCTTTCTTGGTTTGTTTGTTTGTTTTTGTTGTTATTTAGCATTTTTCAGCCCTCTTTCCTTTAAAAAGCAATTTACATGTTTTAATCTGTTATGTTTTACAAAAGGGAAGCAAAGTATCCTTCCTTACACACCAGATCCCATCCATATTCGAACTGTACAGGTTAGAACGATGGGAGCCAATAGGCTTTGTCTACAGGCAAGGGTGTCATTTAAGTAGCACTCTGTTTCTCCAAAAGATTCCTCTCCGTTTTTCACTGTCTAATTTCTTACTTCCAGGAATCTAAAAATTGTGTGCCTTACGAAACAAATAGACACTAATAACTTTGTTTGTGATAGGGTTTCACTGTGTAGACCAGGCTTGCCTCACTCGTACAGTCCCGCTGCCTCTGCAAGCCGAGTTACCATGTTCAGCTTAATAATTTTTAATTTATAAACATAGTAGCTGAAATAAATTTTTATTAAACTTATTTGGCATATCCTACTTAAATTAAGATTGCATATATAATATTACCAGAAAAAATATTTCAAAATTCTTAGGAAAGCTTTGTAAGCATTTATTTAGAACCTTTTTTTAAAAAAAATATATTATCTGCACACATTCACCGTTACTCCAAGAACTACTTAAGGGATTTCAAAACACTTCTCTGTTCCCATTCAGTTCTTACATAACTAGAAATTGTACCTGTTTTCCTTAAGCTACAACATGGTCATTTTTCTGGAAAGCTTGACAGGCCCATTTACAAATGTAAATAAGAAAGGAACCACCTAGACTTGCCATTCAAATGAGAGTGGGAAATGACCTTGACTTTAGTTTTTGTTCGACATCAGCAGTCCAGGAACGAACAGCGCTCTCTCACAGGAAGCTGGACCTAGTCATTTCTTATAGAAGAATTTTGCACAAGTAATTTTGGTTCCTTCAAAGCGAAGTCGTTGCCAACATCACTGGTTTTTGGTTTTGCCTGCAGATTTCACTCCTTTTTGCTCTTTATGGGGCACCCCCCTTACGCAATCCGAGAGGTGAACATCAACAAGTTCTGCAGGATCATCAGCGAATTTGCACTCGAGTACCGCACGACCAGGGAAAGAGTTCTGCAGCAGAAACAGAAGCGGGCCAGCCACAGAGAGAGAAACAAGACACGCGGAAAGATGATCACCGACGTAAGTTCCGTGAACGCGGTTCCTTCGTGTCGTGGCTTTGGAAAGTAAGATAAACCATAAGTAGCTCCCCAGTTTTGGAGGAATGTCTCATTTTCTCCTTCCTGATCGTGGACAAAGTGCTTTCAAACTGCTCTTCTACTATGTCTGTGAAAAGTCTGCCAGGTAACACAGGAGTGCCAGGGCAGCGAAAATTAAGATTGGGTGCTGGAGGGGGAGTGTGTATTGTAGCCATGTTGGTGTTATTGGATACTGATGACAATTGACATTGGATGAAATGGGGGGAGGGGCTCGTATCAGGTGATGCCACCGAGCGTAGAAAGGCAGATGTATTTATCTGACACTAATTCAGGATGTTCATGCTTGTAACAATGTCATGTATCAGTCAGTTTGAGAATGTGAATTGACAAACTGATGTTACGGCTCTAAGACACAATCTTGTGGTCACATGATTAGAGTCACAGAATTTTAGGGTTGGAAGATATCCCAGAGGACATTAAGTCTAGCGGGAGTTTCTCCATAGCACCTGGAATTGTCCTCGACACTTTTCTCTCCTGTTGCTGGCTCTTTATGTCCCACCTCAACCCGGAGCCTGCCTGTGACTAAGGAACACGCAGCACGGCCAGTGAAAGGATTTTGAAGTAGAAAAGGCTAGCTACAGATGTTGTATAGAGGGGACATGTTCCATGAGTGGAGCTGAAAGGATGCAAGAAGTGCTATAGACTGACAAAGGTCCCCGGTGCATGGTCCCTTTCTGACGTACCTCTGTTAAACATGCAAGTCAGATGGGTATATCACCAGTAAGCTACAAATTTTGTTTTAGAAAAAATGAAGCCATTTTCTTGGAATTCTCCTTTTCAGGGAACCCTCCTTTTCTTTCTTCACCACTTATTCATATTTGAATAGGCTTGGAGGGAACAGGAAGTTGGGACTGTTAGGCCATGTTTGGAACCTATTGAAGGTCTCCTCAACGTGATTTTTTTTTTCATTGTTTTAATTAGTGCCCATGAACTTTTCCTACTGGTGCAAGTACTTGGCCTCCCTGGGCTTCCCAAGAAGGGGAATGAAAGGAGGAAAGGGTTAAGTCATTAGGACTGCCATCACTCCAGGGTTTAAGCCATAGCTGGACTCAAGTCAGGCAGATGTCTCTGTAGAAGAAAGAAGTCAATTAAGACCTTATGGAGGCTGCCATCTGTGGCCAGGGGAGTGTTCATGGTGCAGGCAAAACAGGGAATGTGGTTACTGCTAAGAGTAAGCATTCCTGAGGCCTCCAACTTCCTGTGCACTGACTACAAGATGCTTTGTACTTAAAAGGCAATTCTAAGAAGATTCTTAGACGACCAGTCCCCCTATCACTCACCTCTACCCAAACCTTCTTCCTTGGACTTTTGGTGATTCTAAGGAACAGCAGACCACTTTCTCCCTGAAGGAGCCCATTCTGCAGCTCTTCACAGCTCTGACTGTTAGTGCCCTCAGCCAGGTCCTTCTCTCTCCTAAAATCTGGTTCTCTTGGAGCTTTAGTTTTCTTGGGTATTCAGAAAGCAAATTGGACCCATTGGGCAAACTATGACCTACATTTCATTCCAATGTGTTATTTTTAAAAGTCTTAAAAAGGGATCATTTATTTTTGTGGAAATTAGACATATTGTAAGGCAAACAACACAAGTCCAATATGCTTATAGTTAGGAAAACACATTAAAATTTCTTGCCAAATTCCTGAGAATTTTTTTTTAACAGATCCTACTAAGTTTTAAATTTGTCCCTTCTTCGAGAACATTTGGCTCTCAGAGAGGTAGAAGTATCTAGAGTGTGATTCAAAAGTATTTAAATTTCTATTAAAATCTGGACAGTACATTTTCTTCCAAGTTAACTTTCTACCTAGGCCATATTAGTAGAGGTCAAGGTAGTATTTGTGTGGAAAGCCTGCCACCTTCTGGAATATTAGAATATTGTTACTCAGGCCAAACAGTCTCAGATTTGCCCAACTCTGAGATGCTTGGGCTGATGTGAGTACAGTGAGAGGCAAGGTCATCCCCAGGGATGACATAATCGGATTTAAAAAATGACCTACACACAGCCGAAAGCAAAGCCACATAGTGGATGCAGAGTTGTGGAGCCTTGAACATTTTAGAGCATTTGGAGAGAGTCAGCTTTTACAAAATAAATAGGATGGTGAGGTGGCCGCTTACACTGGGAGTTCTGGAGGAGCTCTGGAGACTGCCTGCCTTCCCTGGTCTGTGAGGCTGAACTTCCTCCGCATTCCTGCCTGCTGAGCATGTGATGGGCCCCTGCCCCGCAACCCGTGGGTCCTTCCAGGAATGGCTCAGCGTGGGCCTCATTGGTCATCTTCCTGTCCTAACCTGGTTCTAGACCAGTGGTGACCAACAGAGGGGCACCCTGCAGTTGTCCAGGCAGGGAATCCAGCTGCTAAGAGATAAAAATGAAAGCTCAGTGCACACTGACGTTGTCAACCTGGATCAAGACTTCAGGACGTCTGACGTCAGGCAGTTTATTCCCAACACATTTAAGCACGATATAATTCGGAAGAAAGTTTCCTGGTGTAATATAATCTTCAGTTCACAGGGAAGTGTACTTACATTGAAACATGACTCAGGGTGCATGTCATTTCCTCCAAGAAGATGGGTTCTAGAGGTAGGCTGCCTTTGCTGTTTTAACGGCCATAGGAAGGTTCTGGCCTGGTCTTGGGCATGCGGATAGGGTACAGGTCATTTGGGATACGAGCCACCCTTGGGAGAGCCTCTGGTGAAACAGATCACTGGGCTACTAATCACTTCCAATTCTCAGCTTTCTAGATGGAAGAACAGGGTTTTTTTGTTTTGTTTTTTTGTTTTGTTTTGTTTTATCCTTCCCATTGGAAAGACAGTCCTGCGTGCTTAATATTCCTGGTTTCTCTGGAGTTCTGTGGGTGCAAGGATCTTTATGCTGTGCTCCCAACAACCATCATAAGCCAAATGGTCAAGTCACAGGACTCCATTGCAGAGGGAAGAGGGACCCTAGGGTGAGACTTTTCACCTTTCAACCCTGACTTCCTCTTCTATAGAAAGGGACTGATGGCACTTTGAGGGCTTGAGAAGGTTGGAGATTTAAAACACAGCATCTTACATATCTGCATATGCCTGGTGAAAAAAAAAGCCAGTCATCCTGGCTGAACTGATAATCCACTCAACAAGAAGGATGGTAGAGAGAACTGGTCTTTCTTGCCATTTGTGTGGAGCACCTTGTTATCTTACATTCCAAGCGTATAGTCAGTTCTCAAAACGTCATGCCTGGTTCGTTGGCCTGGCCTCTAGCCTCTGTGGAAAGACTTAAAAAGTATGGGGAATTTAAATGAAGATATTGGCATAATTTTTCATACTCACTTTGTATTTAGAAAAGGAATCTTCAAAGCACATCTACCAATAAAGTAATTGTGAGTGCAGCACCACTTCTGGTGGCTACCTTGAGGACTGGTAAAATTCTACAAAGAGCTTAATTTCATGTGTCTGAGGAGAGTGTAGTAGGGTATGTTGTGCTTGGGAACATTCATGTGGCCTGTGTGGCCTGTGTGTAGAAGGGTACACTGTAGTCTGGGCCCTGCAGGCTAGCCAGGGAAGAGTCCAGAAATTGTGATAAAAGGAAAAGGTTGCTGATGGGCACAGCCAGGTAAATGAAGGCTGGTTCACTTACTGAAGCCTGGAAAGCCAGTAGGTGGTGGTGGGTCCGGCAGACATAGCCTGGATGGGGTAGAAGATAAGGTTTGTAGTGATCAGGGAAGCCAATTTCTGACCTCATAGGTGTCCTCAGGAGGTTGCCCTGAAGCCCTTCCTTCAAGTACTTCCTGCCTCCTCTCAGTGTGATCTTGCAGCACAAAGAACAAGCACCCAGTAAGAACAGGGGAGAGAGCCTGGCACCTTCTGACTGAAGACAGTGTGCCCTGCTGATAGTGATTGCTTTCTGTCTTTGGAATGTGATCTGTCGTTGAGATGATCTTCATCTTTGCCGATTTCTGTGCCTTCTAAGAATCCTTCTGTCTTTTCCATCTTGTCCCGTCCTGTCCTTTCGGGTAGACTGATGACGAGGATGACATTGAGGTATGACAATTCACGAATGGGAAGAAATATCCTATTTGCCCTTCTCCTGCGTGCTGTAGAGCAACCTAACATAGTCAGCATGAAGTGTCAGCACCATTTAGCACTTGAAACTGTGCATGGACATTTTCTGATTGGTTGTCTTGTCATCACTAACCATCTGATCAGTTCTTGTCATGCTGTTTGTGCCGGAGAGTGAGCAGTTAACTGCATTTTCCAGTGTCTCTGAGCCAAAACTAATCAGTACCCTGTCACTAAGAGCAGGTTCCGTGGGTCTTTTCCCTGAGGCTGGAAAACTGGACAAAGACTTTCCCTTCCAGCCCCTTTCTGTGATTTTTACAACCCATGCATGAGAACCGGGTTCTAGCTCAGCTGTGTATGTGCTGAGCACAGTGGTACATGTCTGTAACCCCAGCACTTGAGAGGCTGAGGCAGGAGAATTGTGGGTTTCAGAGCAGACTAAGTAACATAATAAGAACTTTTATCAAACAAAACAACATGAAGATCAAAACATAGTAGAACGAGGCCGGGCATGGAGCTCAGTGGTCCAGCACTTGCTGTGCATGTACAAGGCTCTGGGTTTGATCCATAGCATCAAAAACAAACACAAACCAGAGTAAATATATAGAGCATCCTAGAGTCAGGAAGAAATGGGGGCAGTGATGGTTGATCCTAGGGACTGAGGAAGGAGAAGCATAGACAGTGTAAGTCACAGATTTGTCCCAGGTCTGTCACAGTGGCAGAGAAGCAAAAACTTGGAGCCAATTTTGGTCCATGTTCATCATCTTGCTCTTCGTTCAGATGGAAGCATTGTGTGCATATAGAACTCGATAGAGAGTTCTAGAACGCCTCTTGAAAATGTATATGCCACGCATTTTTGAGAAAATCAGCCTGTGTTTTTAATGTGTGTGACAGCAAGCATCTACATTTTTTACCAAACTGATAGTAGTATTGCTGAATTCCGTTTCAGCTTGAATTTATCCTGCATGTTCTGTTCTGTGACCTGACACTCAACCATTGGCAAAGCCACTTATTCTTAGAGAGTTTCAGCTTCTTTTTCCCTAAAAGTGAGATGAGGTTGGATCTACAAGAATCCTCAGCATTTGCTTAGAAAACGAAGCTCAGGACATTTGATGGGCAAGTCAAATGTCAGGTCTTATCAGTGTTTTGTTTGATGTTTAGCTCTTTCCAGGATGGATGGGTGAAGTTCATTCTGGGGTCAGTTGCTTCTCTTTCTGGTGTTAGACCTTCCTGTAGAGAGATATTTGCCATGTGTTGGCATCGTCTGTGACTGACAGAACTCCAGAATCTACTGAGTACACACAAACAAAGAGGAACCAGAGGAGAGAATGTTTCCCTCAGAACAAAGCTAGACGGCCTCTTTGGCCAGTGTCCCTCACAACCTAACATCCCTTTGGTTTTCCAGTCTGGCAAATTCTCTGGCAGTTCTCCAGCAACACCGAGCCAGCCACAGGGTCTGAGCTATGCTGAGGATGCAGCTGAACATGAGAACATGAAGGCTGTGTTGAAAACGTCATCTCCTGCTGTGGAGGATGTCACCCCTGTGCTCGGTGTCCGCACTCGCAGCCGGGCAAGCCGGGGTGAGTTCCGGTGGGTGGGGCTTGTCTTCTCAGGTAGGCCACCCCATAAAGGTGGTCTCCATTGCAGTGTGTAGGTTACTGTGTCCAGAGAGTGTATGTGAAGAGCCATCAAGTCCCCAGTACTCTCAGTGCTGACTTAGCCATGCATCCTCCTACAGAAGGCTGTACTTGCTGGATGTAAAGATGGTCCAATGGAAGCCATCTTAGGAGGGGGACTCTAGCATTGAGGCTTTTCAAATATATTTACTATTTGTGTGTGTGTGCGTGTGTGTGTGCACGTGCGTGTGTGTGCATTTATGAGTGTATGATGAGAGGGCACATTACTGTGTGCATGTGGAGTGGGATTTATCTTCCCACCTATCTGTGGGCTCTAAGACTGAACTCAGCTCGCCATGCTTCTCTGGGGAGCTCTTTTACACTTGGAACCATTTCAGTGGTCTACACTGCCCAACTTTTAAAAGCAACTAGACCTCTATTCCAGACCAGACGGGACCAAGATAAAAATCCCTGCCACGTTTGCACCATGTGGGTTCCTTTCCATTCCCTGCCGAAGGACCTTAGCAAGCATCTTCACTGCTGTTCTGTTGCTGTGAAGAGACACAGAGACCAAAGCGACTCTAAGAAGAGGAAGTGTTTAGTTGGGGGCTTGCTTCCGGTTTTCAGAGGGTTAGCCTGGGATCATCGTGCTGAGAAGCAGTCAGGCATGCTCCTGGAGCAGCAGCTGAGAGCTTTACACCCTGATCCAAAGGTGGCCGGCAGAGGAGGGACAAGGAGAGGGAGAGAGGCTGGGCCTATGGTGGGCCTTTGAAACCTCAAAAAAAAAAAAGCCAGGGACACATGTCCTCCAACAAGGTGTGGCCACACCTCCTCCAATGAGGCCACGTCTTCTAATCCTAAACAGTTCACCAACTGGAGACAAAGATGCGAATCTATGAGCTTATGAGGGCCAATCTTATTTAAACCACCACAGGAAGGGAGGTTGTTGAGTTTCTCTATATACTGCTCATCTAAAGAGAGACTTCTAAGTGTTATGTACCAGAGAGTCACAAGTCACCGGTCCCAGTGTTAAGACAAAAAAATAAAAAAAATAAAGTGAGTTTAAAAAGCCATTTAAAAGGCATTACAGAACCGTAAAAAGAAATGGCACTAGATGTACAAGAATTCTGCGGGAGCTGAGACTAACTCTCTGGGACTAGTTAGATTGGCTGGCCAGCAAGCTTCAGGAATCTGCTCATTTCTGCCCCACACCAGGGCTACAGTTACAGATACAAGCTGCTCGGACCTGCTTTCACATGGTGCTGGGGATCCAAACTCAGGTCCCATGCTTGTGCAATAGACACTTGACCGACAGAGCTATCTCCAAAGCCCCCGGGACTGACTTCTTAATTAAAACTGTTATCTGGTCCAAGTAGATCAAGACATTCCTGTCTGTTAACAGAGGAAAGGGAGAAGATTCTGTAGGAAAATCAACCTACTGCCAGTCTCTGCATTCTCCTTATATTTTTAAATTTCATTTTGTGTGCTTATGGAATGTGTCACAGCGAACATGTGGAAGTCAGAGGACAACTTGTCAGAGTTCCTCTCTCTTTCTACTATGTGGATTTGAGGAAAGGAACACAGATCATCCACTTGGCAGCACGTGCCCTTCCTTACCTGCTGAGCCATCTCACTGGCCCTCTGCATTCTTTTATACACAAACATTATAAGCTAAGAAAGAACATGAAAACATGACTGATGATCAGCAGAGAAAGCAGACATTAGTGGCATAATCCTGAGTCACCATCCTACTGAAATGTGTACCCAAGGACTTGAAATGACCATTGCAAGCGCTGTTTTAAAAAACAAAATGAAAACATACACAAGTAGGTTAAATAAATGTGGATGATTTTACACATAACTAGAATTTATAAGGGTCAAATGGACTTCATGAAGCCACAGAATAAAATGCCAGGTTTAATGGCAGATTTTTGTCTGAAGGATAAAATTCTTGAATTCAAAGACAATTGATTTGAAAATATGCAAAGGGGAGGACATTGAGAAAAACAGAACAAGGGGTAAGAGATGCAAGTGCTTAGTGAAAGAATGATTCACCCACATGTCTAAAACACAAGCAGAGTGTATATGCCCCACATGTGCCCCAAAATATCATAGACTACTAAACAGTGATCCACTGTTCCCAGGTAGTTCCACCAAATTCTAGATCATTAATAGCTAGGTGCTTACAAGCCTCAAAATTTTAAATATAACAGTATAAAAGAAGTAAATAACATATTTATCAACACATTAATGTTCATTTTAAAAACATTTCAAAAAGCATTTACCCTCCCTCAGAATTGGGCAAGCGGCATTTCTTTGGTTTTAGCTTAGACTTAGTCAGGCTGGCTACCAGTGGCTATGAATTTGAGGACTCTAACCTGTAGGCTTGTGAAACTGTACGTCTATTACAAAATGAAGCTTGAGGTATAGAGATGATGAGTTTGGGATACCCCTGTATCTTTCCTTTTGAAGAAGCTCCTCATCATCCAGAGTTTTCACAAGGACGTTAATCTGCCACAAAGGCCATGGTCCTACATGTTAAATTACCATTGGTTCCTAACTGATGTTGTTTGGAAACCCATGCTTTCTTCTTGTGTATTGGCCATACATAGCTACCTATAGGGAGATTTGGACTGTATTAACAAGTAGTTTTTTACAAAACATACTTTCTTGTCAAGGAGCAGACAGGTATTTCAGAGACAAACTGTGGCAAGCTCCCTGTATCTGATTGAAGAGGGCAATCCTCCTTCGGTTTTTTAGAGGTAATCCCAACATAAAGTGTATCACAAACCTGCCTGGTTTCTGTTTACCATGAGGGGAGTTCCGTGAGTGACATTGACGAGGTACATTCAGCTATTGATGGAGAGCTGATTCAATAATCCCTCGGTGGCTCTCTGTGCATTATGGGGTATGTCTTGCTGGGTGTCAGTGATGTGCTATGCTGGGTCTGGCTTAGGTCATTTGCCCTCAGGTAATCAATCATAGGACCTGCAGGTAGCAATGGCAGACACAGGAGAGAGGGAGAGAGTTAGATAACAACAAGAGACAGGAACACAGCTACATTGTAGGGGAATACCAAATAAATGTCCCAGTTCAGGTTTCCACAGCACTGGCAGGATGGCAGGCACAGGCAGGGAAAGGCCAGCATCCCATGCATCACTAACTCTGAAGCTGTGGCTGGTCTTTTCTGGAATCCACCTCTGATGGCTGTCAGCTACTAGACAAACAGTAGCTTTCTGCTTCTTTTGTTTCTCTTCTGTCTGAGCACACGGCATTCTCTGCTTGTCTCATCTTTCAGGATCCACTGGTTCGTGGAATATGGGAACTGATGAGTCACCCAGTGTCCCCGATGATGCCGCTGATGAGATCATGGACCGCATTGTCAAATCGGCCACCCAAGTGCCCAGTCAGCGAGTGGTGCCACGGGAGAGAAAGCGTTCCAGGGCCAACCGCAAATCTTGTGAGTGCATGTTAATAAGACCTGGAAAGTCAGAAACTCCGAAGGAAGCTCCCATTGGTGTCCAGTGGCGACTGAGAGTGCCCATCTGCATTCTTTAGCAATAGGAAGTTCCTATCAGTGTCTGCTTTAACGAGGGAGGTGGGGCAGCTGTACTTGTCAAATGTACTTGCTGTACATGCTCTAGCCTCTACCAATGAATACCTGTCTCTAGCAAGGTCTCAGAGGTCGCTGAAAGTCTCAAACATGTGGAGGTAAGACTTACTACCTAGTACTGACCCAAATGCTTTGCTAGAGGCTACATTTCTGCTCTTCTTCCAGCACCAGAGGCTTCTTGTGAGGTAAAGCCTGGCTCCTCCCAGGGTTTACCATAGTCTCGGGCAGATTAACAATACAAAGCAGGGGTAGCAAGTGATTTGGTGAACAAGCAGAATGCTTACCATTTCATGTTCTCTGGGGTTGACCAGGATTTCCCTTTTCCTTTCAAACAGCCTTCAACTAAATCCCAGTCTTTTTAGTCTGAAGCTGCTGCTGTTCTTGACCCTTCCATCTCTACTGCACTGATTCTCATGGGCACCCCTCTCTGTGGAGAAATGTGATCCCTGCGGATCGCTGGCATCTGCCAGCATTAGCTGTGGCCCACAGTGTATTAGGCACGATGCCCAGGCTTCAGCCTGCTGCTGGGTCATTCAGGGGACAGCTTGAGAGTCCACTGGCTTTGACTATGAGAATAAGGGATGGTGAAGAGGAAAAGGAGTCCCCAGATAAAAGCAGAGTCATGTCACTCTGGCAGAGAACTTAGTAGGAATACAAGTACAGGATACCCCCAGTTTATCCAGCCCATGAGATTTACACAGGGGTGACTCAGGTATGAGATGCAATGTTTTAGCCTTCTAGTTCTGTTTCTCTCACTACTGTGCTTTTTCCAGGGTAAAGAATGCAAAAACAAATTTCTTCAGTCCATCATACCTTGCTTTTTTCCATATGCTCTACTTTAGTGTCTGTTGGGAATCCTTTTCCAAAAAGGGAAAAAACAAAAACAAAAACACTGAGGTCAGGGTGAATGATGCAATTTTGCTGAAAATGGATGGGCTAAGAGTTGATTTATGAGAAGCTCCTAGGTGAAGATGCTGCTGCTGGCCCTTGGTACTCAGGTTGAGTATCAAGGCTCAGGAGCTGTGGTTCTCAACCTTGGATGTATGTTAGAGTGTTCTACCAAGATCTAAAATTCTAGGTGCCTTTGCTCATCCAGACCAATGACTGCAGAATCTCAGGGCTTCTTAGTTACTGCCCCCTAGAGGAGTAGTTACACTGGGGGTTAGCGCTAGCTGGCCTGGAACTCACTATGTAGATCAAGCTATCTTTGAATTCACAGATATCCTTTGGCCTCTGCTTCCCAAGTGCTGAGCTAAAACATGCACCATGATTCCTGGCTTCCCTCCAGGTTTTACTTGTCTATCATTTTTATATCTTCAAGAATGCAGTTGGTTTGTGGCTTTCAGCCCCCAAGGAAGGCCTTTACATTTAGTTTTGTTGTTAGTTTGTTCTTTCTTTTGTGACTTCTTGGCTAATCTCTTGGTGCACATGTCTGAGAATTTGGTCAGAGACATGTTCCTCAGGGTTAGGCTTAGACAATATGGTCATCTCAGCAGAACTTTGTTACAGATGGGGATTCACGGGTCCCATCTCAGGGCAACTAACTCGGGACCCTCACTTAACAACACCAGCAGGGACTCACATTCATAGTGAGAGAAGCAGCATTAGGTGGGGGTAGGTAGGTGGTATGACCAGGAGTGGCATTGTGAGCCTCAGGTGACAAACTGCTCTCCAAAGGGGTGATGTTGATCCACACTGGCTGAACATGATAGTCCAAATCCCAGTGCTGCAGGCCTGTGTCACACTATGTGAAGGCCATGCAATAGTACTTCTTTGTGGTATTTATATTTCCTGGTACTAAGAAGGATGGGCCTCTTAGAAAGCTCTCTTCCTTTTGTATTTAACTTTTCTGTGTTATTTTTTTTTTTTACCATTTTTAAGATTGCTATATTTAAAAATAGTAACAAGAAATATTTTTAAGTGAAACTTCTGAAGGCCTTTTTTAAGTCTTTAGGAAGTTATCTTCAGTAGTTGCCATTGGTTACCCTCCCGTCAGTCACTCTGATAAACTAGAGGCCAAATGGAAGAAGTCTTGCATGTGATAACTTCTGCTCTTACTGGAATGGGCAGCCTCAGTGTAAGAACGGCTATAGGGAGCTTGGGAATGTGCTCAGAGTAGAGCTCTTGCCTAGCATGTGCAGAGACCCGAGCTAACCTTACCCCTTGTACCACAAAATAATATACAAATGAGCAGACAGAAAGACAAATATCTTGGCTAGAAGACAAAATGGTGAGCTTAGAGAGAGATGGAGACAGGCTGCCAGACCTGGGAGTACCCTGGCAGAGAGAGGCTACGTTGAGCCAGGGACTTTAAACAGGGAGAGTGTATGAGCTATTGGCTTAGCTTTCCATTCCTTGAAGATGGAAGATATTCTACAAGTTGCTTGTCTGCATTGGACCCAATCAATGGTCCAGATTTTTCTACCCATAATGTCACTGAGAACAATAACAGTAACAATGAATCTTCCTCTTCAATCTGTCCAGAGAATGCCTATTTTGGTGGTTGTCATAATTTGCTGTGGTATAGTTACTATTTCAGTGTTATGCAAAGCAGCCATATACTCTTTTTTCTTTAATCTGGACAAACATAGTTTTCCTGTGACACAGTTACTATAAGATATGCAGTGCCCTGTGCATGTCAATGTCTATCTCTACTGGGTGGCACTGTCAACAGAAATTGAAGGTGGAGGATGCTAGATTTTGATTCCCATTTTAAAGAGATGATAAAGCCAAGCTTTCCAAGAGTAAGAACAAACAACACAAAACAAGAAACAACTTGGAAAAAAAAAATCTATGTTAAGTTCAGTGATTTAGATAAACCTCAGTATGAAACAGTGGTGTATTTAATTAATAATGGTGATAAGGTGAATAGGCATGAATGATCAAGCTGTCTGGGGTACATAGTTCACTTGACTATACACAGAGTCCATCCACTACAAGAAATGAAACAGAATCCTAAAATCTAGAAATCTGTGACCTATGATCTATAAAGGTCACTTGAGGGTCCCCAGAGGCAATGATGGATTCCACACATGATGCTTATACAAGGCTGCTGTCCATGCCCTACCTGCTAGTGTCAGACTCTGCAGTCAGTTCAGACATGCCAAGTGCATTTTAATATACCCACAGGCTCCCACAGTGAATTCTGTTGCTTTCTTGCTATTGCTAGTTAACATCTCATCAAGAGACGCCTACTCCAGCTCTCCCACAAATTCCAGGCAGGGCTCAACAGCTGGCTTGGCAATTCTGACCCATGAACAGGGTTGTTAGGACTTGGGTTTTTCTATATTTTGATTTCTCACTTTTTCATATTGGATTGCATACATTGTCCCAGGGATGATTGTGAACACAGGCTTCCTGGATATTGACCTTGTTTAGACTATATAGAAGCTCAATGGTGTTGGAGGGATTCTTCCCAGATTGATGCAGGATAGGCTGTAGTAGCTAGGGAGAATCACCCCACACCCCCACACTCCTGTTCTTCCTTCTCTTGGACCCATCTGTGAAAAGGGACTGCCGTGCTGATCGCATGCCTGTTACTGTGTACTCTACCTATTAAAGAACATAGCCACAAACCAGGGACTCATAGTCAGCCTTGTCTTGTCTGAAAGGAGCTCAGTTCTTTCCAGGATTGAGAGAGGCTTACCCTTGCGCTGTGGAGTTCCCCTCCCAGAAAGGATCTGGCTCCTCTCTGTGATGGGATCATGAAGTTTTGGGACAGAGCCACGATGTAAAGATGCTGTCACTTTGGCAGGACCTACAACTAGTTGACAACCTCAGGTTTATCATGGTTGCACAGTGGGAAGATTCTGAGGACTGCTGGGATAGGATTACTGGTCTCTGATTATCTTCCTAATTCCTATTCCTTCATACTGTGAGTACATCCTTACTGCTTCTTCCAGGGTGTGAGATATATTTTGCAGTTGCCTAATGTAATTAAAGTCTTACTACTTTTACAGAATATTGAGGATTATCACTATGCTAGCTGATAAGTGAAATACTCTAGAGATAATTTTTACTGTATCATAAAAACTCTTCAATCTATTTTAAAAGAAAAGTAGACTTGTCTCACAACACGTTAGACACAGCACTGAACCATAACCAGCATACAACACAGTTCATTTATCTTTCCTTTCCTGAGATGACTCTCATTAAGCAAAAAAACCCAAAAACAAAAACAAAAACAAAAAACAAACTATTTTTCATTATTCTAAGGCAGCTATATGTTCTTGTATAGAGCAAATAACGCTAAGCCCGAGGCTTTAAATTACTACTCTTGGGGTAAAAAACTCCAGATGTTACAAGAAAGGACTAGAATTTCTTGGTCAAACTTTTAGAGATCACAGGCTAACTCCTCTCCTAAATGTGCCCAGGTGAACAGTCCCTGCTTCTCAGAGGGCAAAGCTGGACCAGAA
Source organism: Peromyscus eremicus (assembly GCF_949786415.1). Taxonomy (NCBI): domain Eukaryota; kingdom Metazoa; phylum Chordata; class Mammalia; order Rodentia; family Cricetidae; genus Peromyscus; species Peromyscus eremicus. The sequence continues at coordinate 14,756,626 of NC_081435.1, forward strand.
GCTAAGATTGTGATCATGGAAAGAAATGTGGGTTCAGCTGGAAGCCTTGGCCAGAGAGGTGGTTACAGGCAGACCCCAAAACATTCCACTTCAGAATAGCTCTGTTCGTTTCACCATAATAAATCACCCTCCCGGGGCTGAAGAGATGGCTCAGTGGTTAAGAGCACTGACTGCTCTTCCAGAGGACCCAGGTTCAATTCTCAGCACCCACATGGCAGCTCACAACTGTCTGTAACTCCAGTTCCAGGGGACCCACCACCAATGGCAAAACACCAATGCACATAATATAGATAGATAGGTAGATAGATAGGTGGATAGATAGATAGATAGATAAATCGCCCTCCCAAGTGGGAAGCTGGCCTGGAACTTTCAGATCCTTTTCTATACACTAAATGAGCTTTTGTCCAGAGGAGGGGGAAGGCATAGATTGAGGGGTACTGTCAACAGACCCGTGGAATGAGGCCCTGTCTTTCTGGAGAAAGTATGGTGGGACTTGAGTGGGTCTGGAATAAGGAATGGAAAGATTCAGGAGGTCAGCCTTCTATTTTCTACACTGATTACTAGACTGTTCTGATCAACTGAGGAAATGGTTAATTTGGGATTAGGGTAGGAGATAGATCTACACGTTTTAAAAATAGAATAAATACGCCCCCCCCCCTTTTTATGATCTTCAAACAGCTAGAGTGGACCGAATATAGTTTGTAACTTTCGGGAAGTGTAATGAACCTTTTAAACGACAGCATTTCTTGAGCAGAGGCAGTTGCTACTTCATTCACCCTTACACAGTCTTTATTTTCACATCAAAATTGACCAGTGGCAAACAGCAGGAAACGTGTGTTGCCAAGCTAAACATGAGCCTATTCCGTGTGAAATAGGAGCAACCTCCAGTGACCATCAATGCCCCCGTTACGAGGTGTGGACATCACTTCTTAAAGCTTGTATGAGATATAAAAATCATCTACCAAATTCTCTCAGAAATTGGATCGTTTTTCCCTTGGCATCTATTTAGGAAAGGTCAACAATGATTTCAATCACTGTCCCTAAAGGTCCTTTGTCAAGTTGAGACTGAGGCCCACATCACTCACAGAGACTCTGCCTGACCATTGTCCCTTGCCCTGGGCTCTGCCTAACACGTGGCTGCACAAGGCCCAAGGTGTTGGTTACATCCCCAGCTTGTATTTCGTGCCATAGGTTTGCAGCTGGGAGCTTGCTGACCCCTCTCTATGTACTGCTTATCTTCCCTCCCTTGTATTATTAGAACCAGGTTTCCCATGTTATGACTCTTGCAGCTCTGTTACATTCCATTCTAGGAAGACATTGACCTTTCCACATATCATGTACACTTTCCACAGTCTGCACCCATTTTTCAGTAAGTCTATGAGGATATCCCTCTCCTCCTTGCAACCCTATTATCCCATGGTCTCTCCCAGGGTACTTCATTCAGCAAGAGCAGAGTAGCGCTGGGCTCCCCTGGATTCTTAGGTAGACGGGTATTGAGACACTGAGTACCATTTGCCTCTTGCTAATACCTCCTTCTCTTCTTGTCTCTTTGTTTGTGACCTGTGTGGACCACTGCAGTACGAAGGACCTTGAAGAGTGGCCTGACTCCAGAAGAAGCCAGAGCTCTGGGCCTGGTTGGCACGTCTGAACTGCAGCTGTGACTTTTGTAGGCCCTCAGAAGTGTGCCGAGCAGAGAACCCACTCTGGCCAGATCCACCCCTTTCAGCAGGGGTGGGAGGAGCCTTGAACATCTGAAGGTTCAGAACTGAGAGCTCATTGTGGATATAACACTTCTTGTGTCACCGCTGTGCATTGACCCGGATCTCCAGGAATCTCCTGCATGTCCTTTCTTTATCAGCTCAGCTGTGTTTCTCTTGTTTCCTTGATGCCTGGTTTATTAGTTCCAAGTGTGACACCTTTTCTAGGAAGCAGCAGTCCTTGTAAGGGACAAATCACTTCTGTCAGAGTTGTTATGATACCGTGAGGCAATGTGATTAGACTCAGAAGCTGGGTCTCCTCCACAACAAAACGTCCAGATATAAATGCCAATGTTGTACACAAAAGCAAGCACAGATTGTTTACCAGTTGTGGATTTTAGATGTACCAAATGTTTATATAAACTCATAAATGTACACCATGTTTCAACTACTAAATAAACAGAGTTTAATGTCATCACAAGAAACTTTTATTCTCATAGATGGAGGATCTTAAATAGCAATGCAGGTTCACATCCTTCCTAGTCAGCAAGGACTCTTGCTTGGCATGCTCTTCAGGTCCTTTGGGTTGTACTTTGTTGACTGAGTAGCCCCAACAACATGCTCTTTGACATTCTGGTTTAATTAGGCATCTCTCCTTGCTGCAGGGAATGTTAGCTGTTGTTAGTCTTGTTATGCTTTACCTTACCCACGAGGTTTGCTGTGTGTGATCCTGAAACAGAGGCGAGAGCAGCTTATGACACAGCTGAACTATTCTGGAACCAACACTTTTTCCTTTTATACAAAAAATCATTTTCTCAGAAAATTTACTCATCACCCAGATGAAGTAGACTTCAAAGTGCTGTCTACAGAGAAAGTTATGGTTTTTATATTCACTTGTCTTAAGCACAAGTGGCCAAGCCCTACAGTGTTCAAGACAGCATTAATTCATGGATCTTAGTTGTTTCAGAGTGACACTGGGGCTGGCAGGTGCCGAGGAAGTGACTCAGATTTCCTCAGAAGCTCCTGGGCTGGCCAGATCTCCCCATGAAAAACCTATCTCCCAAACCAGGAAAAGGTAAACCATTACAGTAGCTACTTTCAGCGGCTGGATGAATGTTCCAGCTTTCAAAACCTTTGTGCCTCTGTATCTGAGATGGTGATTTATAGGTAACATACAGCAGATGTTATCTATAAGAAGATGACGTACTCATACCTACCCCTTTGACTGTGCGCTCCCTAACCTGTGGGGGAGATCACTGTCAAGCAGGCATTTGGGAGAGGCTACCTGAAGGATGTGAGTACTGCATGAGAGCCTGGGAATGTCGGTGGGGTTTGTAGATTACAGACTAGGGAATTGATTTAATCACCCCTTGAGAAGGATGCATAGGGCATTACAGTCATTTCCCTTTTGTATGTGAATTATTGCTCATGTGGTTTGCTGGCTTTGAGATCACTGGCTTATTGCCCCAGCACTGAACTCAGGCATGGGTGCTCTCTCACAGAGGACAGAGATGTATAAACACAGGAAGCTGCATTGTTGAATGGATACTTCTGTGCCCTTTGGGAGGCCCCTATTCTGCTGAAAGCTGTTGCTTTAGCATAGGTCACATTCAGAATGACTGGGAGAATATAATGTTAAATTTAGGGATCAAAAGCTCCGAGAAGCAAGTGAGGTTAACTAGTTTCTCCCTTTGCAGCTAGGCAAGGAGAGTCTTTAGAGCTTCATTTTGAATATACTCATTGCAGTATGGGATAATGTAGCAGGACAGAGACGCCCACCAAAGTCTGTGAATGGGACTCACCTAGTGTACTGAAAGCTAATGGTGTCTTTATCTCCCTCCCTTACTCTCTTCAAGATGTTGGTAGTTTAGAGTGTGGCCTGGACTTGTGTAAGTTGAATTGCTAAACAGTCTTATTAATAAAAAACCTGGAACTAGATAAAGGGGTTAAAACCGAGAGATCAGAGGAATAGGACAAGCCACAGCCAACCTCACCTCACCAACTCCTCAGTCTCCAAAGAGACCTACTTCCTGTATACCCATGCCTATATGCCTTTCTGTCCCTGCCATTTCACTTCCTCTCCCCGCTCAGCTACATCACTTCCTCTTTCTACCCAGCTCTGTCACTTCCTGTCTGTCTGTACAGACCTCCAGACCTTTATGGTTAACTGGTGTTAGAATTTAAGGCATATGCCACCATGCCTTTCTCTGTTCTCAGTGTGGCCTTGAACTCACAGAGATCCAGATGGATCTCTTCCTCTCGAATGCTAGGATTAAAGGTGTGTGCTACCATTGCCCGACTTCTATGTTTCCTACGGTGACTGGCTTTTTCCTCTGATCCTCAGATAAGCTTTCTTGGGGTGTACAGATAAAATATCACTATGATGATATTGTGTCCCCCAATATAGCATGCACCCTAATAACTTTATCTGGGGTCAGAGAACAGAACAGCCACTAGACAGACATAGAGGCCAGAAAATGGTGGCACTCACACCTTTAATCCTATCACTTGGGAGGCAGAGATCCATTCGGATCTCTGTGAGTTCAAAGCCACACTGGAAACAGCCAGGCATGGTGACTCATGCCTTTAATCCCAGGAAGTGATAGCAGAAAGCAGAAAAGTATATAAAGTGTGAAAACCCAGAACTAGAGTTGGTTAAGCTTTTAGGCTTTTGAGCAGCAGTTCAGCTGAGATTCATTTTGGATGAAGACTCAGAGGCTTCCAGTCTGAGGAAACAGGATCAGCTGAGAAATTGAGGAGGTGAGGAAGCTGTGGCTCGTTCTGCTTCTCTGATCTTCCAGCATTCACCCCAATACCTGGCTCCAGGTTTGTTTTTATTAAAAGACCTTTTAAGATTCATGCGACATATCACCACAGACTTGAGAATATTTAAAAGATCATCTCACTTCCACCCCTTATTTCTAATGTGAAGATGACTCTGAAAGTTAATGAGTTACAAGGAATTTTATTTAGTGTGTGTATACGTATGTGTTCTATTCCTGTGTTCTATTCCTTATGTGTACAGGATGATCTGAGGCATCTTCCTCCATTGTTCTTTGTTGTATTGTTATTATTACTGTTAATCATCTAGATAGTTTTTTTTTTTTTTCTTTGAACCTAGACTTGCTGGCAGTGTGCTCCAGGACCTGCCTGTCTCCAACCTGCCACAGCGCTGGGGTTACATTGGTAAGCAGCTGTGCTGGGCTTTTCCATGGGAGCTGGGGATCCAAATTTATCATGTTTGTATGGCAAGCACATTACTCATGGAGCCACTGCCTTAGATCCACAAGGCGTTTGTTCTTTCTTTATATGAGAATTAGATAAAACCAAATATAATATCTCCACACAGAACTGTTTTGTCACCACTGACAACCTAAAAGCAGAATGTGTTATGGTGAAATATGGTGCACTGCCAGGTGTATACGGAGGCTAGGCAAAGGGAAGTTTTTAAGACAAAAAAAAAATGTAGGTTTCAGGGTTTACTCTAGGGGGTGACATCGGCTCAGCAGTGGAGAATGTCTGTCAGGTGGATATCCTTGCTCAAGCGGCTAGTTGTCTTCATATGACTCCCTACTGTCCCTGTGGGATAGTTGGCCTTGTATGACTGATGTAGCAAACTGAAGCTGTGGTGTGTGAGTGTGTGTGTGTGTGTGTGTACATCCTGTGGTCCATTTTACTTAGAAGTAGATATAAAGAATTTATTTTGTATTAATAACTTTCACACTTGAAAGAACTGATTAGTTAGGACATGTCTGAGCAAAGCCTTCTTCACACTGTGTGCCTAGTGAACTATACTTGGTCTTTCCCGCCTTGAAAGCCAAGAGAAAGACACAAGGTTCTCACTGAACAGTTTGCCATGTCCCATAACATGGAAGGCGCAAGACAGTGGTACAAGAGGTCAGCTCTTGAGTTCTCTTTGCTTTACCCAGAGAGGGAGTGTTAGTGCAGACATGCTGCTTGAAGTCTTTGTTGGGAAGTGTCAAAGAGTAGTTAAAATACACCAGTAAATGTCCTTCCGAATCAGGCGATGGTGGCGTACGTCTTTAATCCCAGCACTTGGGAGGCCGAGGCAGGTGGATCTCAATGAGTTCAAGGCCAGCCTGGTCTACAAAGCAAGTTCCCACATAGCCAGGACGGTCACACGGAGAAACCCCGTCTTGAAAAACCAAAAGAAAAAAAAAAGTAACTTACTCAAAGGGAATTGGATACGAAGACCGTGCATAGGGCCCGGGAAGGCTGAAGACCTACCTTTCGTCTTCTTCCAAGTTCCTTGTTGAACACAATGCAGGGACGAAGAACAGGGGCACAAGCAGCAGCTTCGTTTTCTCAGCTCTTATGTCGCTTCTAGATCATCTGTGGCTCTCAAAACGAAAATTTATGTTCATGGTCCCTTGGAGTGGAGTAGTAGCAAACACTGCTGTGGCACATTGACTCATGGCACTTCTTGAGCCTCAGGTTCCAATCTCTGAAGATTCCTCATAAGGAAGATCCTTTGCAGATGCAGCAGATCATCCTGAAGGTCTGGGTATGCCTCAAATTCAATCACAAGTGTCCTTATAAAGGATAGCCAGAAGAGAGTTGAGAAGCACAGAAGAGAAGGTAAAGAGAGAACAGAAGAATTGGGGTGATGTGGACCCAGACTAACATCTAGAAGAAGCAAGGACAGGTTCTCCAGGACAGCTTCCCCAGTACAGCCCCAGGGACACCTGGACTTTGGCCCTATGAAGCTGATATTGAACTTGTGGATTCCAGAAGTACACAAGAGTAAATTCATGTTCTATTAAGTCATGAAGTTTATTGTAACTTGTTTTGGCAGTCTTAAAAAAAACGGCACAACCATACAAGTAAACACTGAGAGCCAGGTTTGGAGGTAACTGTGTGCCAGGGCTGGGTAATCAGTTGGGGAAGGGAGAACCATGATCCTTCTCCTTAGGAGGCATAACAGAAGCTGTGGGAGGCTGTCATCAAATTAAATTTCAGTTATCCACCATTCTTTAGCTATTTCTAGTTTTGATTAGAAATCATTTTATCAGAGAGATAACTACACCACAAAAGTGCCAAATTGCTTAAGGAATGAAATGTCTTTTCAATTTTAAAAGAAAGCTAATGGCTTTGAAATAGACAGTGAAGATATGTATTAAAATAGATCATCAATTTTGTCAAAAAAATCATCTGGTAGAGCAATTGGTTCTGTTGGTTAGGTAATTCATGGGGAGAAAATGGACTTTCTGAATGCTTTTTAAAAAGCTGTTGCTTATTGAAACCATCTCCATGTGAGTACTTGATTTGCATTATTTAATAGAGTTTTACAGCCCTTCCATAAATTTTCATTTTACATCTGAAGAAATGGAGCATCAATGATGTTGAAGAACATTTCCTAGACACAGGATAAGATGTGGCACATCCCAGCATGTCTCATGAGTTACTTTTTTTTTTTCTTTTAGAGCCTTATCAAGATAGTTGTTGGTGGGATATCCAGTCAGCTAGGCTTCTGGGTACAAAGCACATGGTGGAGAAAAGCTCAGGGGCACCCGTGGCTTCATGTGTAATGGATTTCATTATGACAGGATTTACTGACAAACATCATCCATAAGCTGAACTAAGGGTATCCAGACTTTAAAATAAGATGTTATTGTCTTCTCAATGTTTAAAGAGTTAGGTATTTTCATAGCTTTTTCTCATTCTTAGTTGTTGTCCTAAAATATGACACATTTGACTTACTGGAAAATTATGTATAACCAACTTTATATTTTACATATTAATGGTTCATGGGACTCCATAATGATTAGGATGGCTTTGCAAAGTAACACAGAAACCCCTGCTCGAAATCCACTGGAACCATAGAGATAAGGTAAGATGACCAAACTTCACTGAATGGTACTCTCCTTAAGATGAGCTGGAGCTTCACTGAGCTCTGGGTAGAGGCACACTAGAGCTGAAGCTCGGGAGGAAACTACAGGTATAAAGGCACAGGAGAGAACCCAACTGGTGTCTTGGAAGCAAAGGATGAATGGCTTAGGAGAGCCCAGCTGCTAGCAGAAAGTTAATAGCTAGTAACAGTGGGTCACATTATAAAGGAAGAACAGGAAAAGTAGAAACTCTTTTCTGAATACTAACTGCACTCAGTTAGCAGTCACAGCTCCATAATGGAGGCTGTGTGGGTTTATAAGAAAGTGCGTGGCTGGTGTTCTCCCTAGGCTCACATATTTGAACACTGGCTCCCTGATTGGTGGTGCTGTTCGGGGAGGCCGTAGAACATTTAGGAAGCATGGCCTTGCTGGAGGAAGGGAGTGGGCTTGGAGAGTTACAGGATAGCCTTGTCTTGCTTCCAGTTCTCTCGGCATCATGTTTACAGTTGAAGATATGCTCTCTCAGTTTTCTGCTCTGGCTACCTGCAGCAAAGCCTCTCCTGCCGTTAAGGATTCTTCCTTTGGAACTGTAAGCCAAAACCACTTTCTTCTACATGCTGCTTTGGTTATGGTACAAAGGAAGGTAACCAGTGCAGCTGGAAAAACGGGGATCTAGTGGGAATTTATCAACATATTCCAGAGGTAAGAGCACAGCCAACATGGTTTGCTACCTACCTGTAGTCCATTCAGCAGTAATGCGTGGTCAGAATTACACTACACAAATAGTGCTACCAGGGACCTTGTGTGAACTACTGTACTGAACAGAGAAGGAGCATGCGTTATAACCACCAGAGCAACTGCTAAAGCCTAAGGCAAGACATATGGCTTAAAAAACTAATAGGTTGCAATTATTTAAAAGACAAAGTTGGAGAAGCAGATGTATAGCTAAAACATAAGCCATGAGATGGTAACTGTTGAAACCGTGGACACAGCAGATTAATTATACTGTTGTATTTATATCTGCAAATGTTTAACAGTCTCCATAACAACACTTTAGGAAAATACATCATGCAAAAAGTGAAAAAAATGTGGTTGTTATATTTGTTATGATACATGCTTTACTGGAGTGCAAAAAGATTTTGTATTTTTCATGAAATTAAAGCCAAGCCACTTGGACCTTAAGCAGAAAGTTTCAGACTTAGTATTACTGTCAAATTGCCTAAAACCCCATGCTGGGCATGGTAATTACACATGGTTTAATTACATGTGCAATTACACAGGGCATGTGTCTGTATGTGTAAGGCAGGAAATTATACAGCTGTAGGTCAGCCTGAGCTACATGGTAAGGACTTGTCTTTAAAAAAGAGGAAGTATACTTAGAATCATTCTTGGTAATTCTGATTTTGTAGATCTGAACTGGGATCCAAGGATCTTATTGTCTACATGATAGCTGTGACTTTGGTGCACATTTCTAAGTCTAGCAATCACAGCTTTAAGCATTAGATACCTTAGGCTATTGTGTGCATGGTAGCTGGACACTTTCATCCTTGTTTTTGGGCTGGCTACCTCCCTACAAGCAGGATGATGTGACACTTTGTGCATGGTATTAGCTACATCAGTACATCATGAGGTGATCTGTTCTCATTTTGTAACTCTAGAAGAGTGCCTTTTTCCTGGGCAGTTGAAGTTTCTTGTACAGCATACTAACATTTTAATTCCGTTTTAAAAAAAGGAGGGTTTTGTTTGTTTTGAGACAGTTTCTCAGTGTAACAACCTTGGCTGTCCTGGAACTCAATTGGTAGACCAGGCTGGCCTTGATCTCTGAGAGATCTGCCTGCCTCTGCCTCCCAAGTCCTGGGATTAAAGGAGTGCACCACCACCACCTGGCTTAACTGCATTTTTAACAACATCAATCTCATGAGTGTTTCCCCCATTTAACTCATTTAGCCTCTGTGTTGTTAAGACTTTGCTCAAAGCGCCCTTTTTTCTCTTAGAAGAACCAGTTCCCTAGGTGAGTGGCCTATGCATTACACAGGGCCACCTATACAGAAGGTCTTTGCATTTGATTTACTGCTCTGCTTAGTTCTGACCTTGTATGTTCTTTAAGAGAAGTATGATGAGAAAAATCAGTGTACACATGAGCAGAGAAGATACGAGCATGTTCAACCACTGTAGCCGGATAAATTTTTCCTGCCTACCGGTACTTGAATAACCAGCCAGAGGCTTAATTAATAACAAATTGTTTGGTTTATGGCCCAGGCTTATTACTAACTAGCTCACTCATCTTAAATGAACCCATTTTTATTAATCTATATTTTGCCACGTGGTCTTGGCGTTACCTGTCTGCTGGCATGTTGCTCCTTGGGTGGCAGGCTGGCATCTGCTCTAGCTCCACTCTTCTTCATCTCCGTCTTCAGTTTGAATGTACTGCCTAACCTTATTCTGCCTTGCCATTGACCAAACAGCTTTATTTGTCAATCAACCAATGAGAGCGACATATATTCAGTGTACAGAAAGACCACCCCATAGCACAGCATTCCTTTGCCTCCTCTGTTGCTTCATTTGTGCTATAGAACTGGAATCAAATTCAAGTATTCAAGGGCTCCACAAATACCAACTGAAGGATACCTATTACAAGGAGATAATGTGATTGCTTGTAACCGTAACACAGAAGCAGTCACATGATGGCCTGGTACTGGTGGATTTCCCTTGAATTGTAACACATTTTTAAGTGCTCAAGTGAAATAAAATAATTTAAGAAAAGATTCAAATTATCACCTAAGTTATGGGTAATCTGACAGTCACATCATCATTAAAGTTACATATATAGATTTTTTCCATAAGAAAATCATCATGCTTTATTTATGTGTATACGGGAGGGAGATGTGCATGCATGTGGTGGACAAAGAACAACTTGCACATATTGGTTCTTTCCTTCCACCATATGAGTCTCAGGGGTCAAACTCAGGCCATCAGACTTGGTGGCAGACCCCTTGACCCACTGAGCATCTCAATGGCACTCAGGCATATGCTTTAGAGAAATGAGGTAATTACCGTAAGAAATATATCCATGAGAGTGAAAAGGGCTGGCTTATGGCAAAAAGGATTTAGGAGTGGGAATGGGTTACCACAGGCATTTTTGATTGTGGATAATCTGACAGTCACATCATCATTAAAGTTACATATATAGATTTTTTTTAAATTTTTTTATTTTTATTTTTTTTTTTAGCCACACTGAACGTTATATGGTTGGTTTTGAAACTGCAAATGATAATGAGTGATGCTGTTTTTTAAACATTTTTTCCATTAAAAGTGGACAGGCATGGTGGTGCATGGAGGCAGAACTGCAAAGTTGAGGCCAGCCTGGGTTATATAGACAGATCCTGTCTTGAAACATAATATATGATTAATGTATGTTTTAAAACAACGGAGTACACTAACATGAAGCTCTGTGTACTCCCAAATACACTGGAGCACTTACATTTCAGTATCTGAACTATTAAAAAAATGTGGATGCAGCCAGCGAGTCTGCCATATCCTTGATGGCTAATTCTTAGATTTCCTGACAGTATGGAAGTGGCAGGAGGAGGAAGACTGGTAGTTTGAATGTAACTGACCTCTATAAGCTCATAGGGAGTGGCACTATTAGGAGGTGTAGCCTTGAAGTAGGTGTGGCCATGTTGGAGGAAGTGTGTTACTGTGGGGGTCGGGGGTGGGGGGGGGTGGGCTTTGAGGTCTACTTTGCTCAAGCTACTCCCAGTGTCCCAAACCACTTCACCATGTCTGCCTACAGCACCATGTCTGCTCCCTGCCATGATGATAATGGACTGAACCTCTGAACTGTAAGTGAGCCATCTCAATTACATGTTTTCTTTATAAGAGTTGCTGTGGTCGTGGTGTCTCTTCAAAGAAATAGAAATCCTAAGACAAAGACTGGAGACCCCGCCCCCTTTCTGAGTATCATTATAGTGAACAACAACAACAAATACGTTTTTCAAGTATTTTTATTCTTTGTGTGTGCATAGGTGCCTGTGGAGGCCAGACAGCACTTTGGGTTGGAGATACAGGTGGCTGTGAGCTGCTTAATTTGGGTCCTCTGCATGAGCAGTGCATGCCCTCAACTGCTGAACCATCTTTCCAGCTCCCAAAACAAGAATTTTAAATTTTCAGTAAATATTCAAAGTGATGTCAGAGAAGTACAGGAACTTCTCATCGCAGAGTAGAAAAGAGAAGCCCTAGAATGATTAGTAGGCAGAGGCAGCACAAAAAGAAGCCTGGACAACCACTGGTAGAAAGAGTAAGAAAGAATAAATTAGCCAACAGTGAAGGGAGTGTGCAGTCTCCCTCTCCTCCAAACTCTTTATTCTTCTACCTCTGGAATATCAGTACAAAAATTGCAGCCATTAAGAACACTGGGGCTAGGTGGGTAACTCCTGCCCACTGCCAGGACTGTAGAGGAAGGAATCAGATGTTCCTAACTGAAAATCAGAGTAAGTTCTTTACAGAAATTCTATACATGGAACATTTAACACAAGACAAACCTGTGGTGTGGCTCAGTGTCGAATACCACCATGTTTCTTCTGGATTACAGGATGCTTACTTACAAAGGCCTCTTGGCACCCCACACTGTTCTAGACAGGCTACTGCTTAGACTAGAGGTAGCTGGGAGAGACAGCTCTCAACTGTGAATAAGCAGAACAGCTGGAAATTCTTGTGAACAGACTGGCTTTATCTGCAAATGAATGCCCAGGGCTTAACAGATAACATACAGCAGGGGTCAATCTCTTTTAAAAGATAGTTTTGGTAAATGTAGAAATATCAATACATTTTCCTTATAGGAAAATGATCAGGAACGTAGGATTTTATAGTGAATTAAATAAAAAAGACATGACTCAAGTGTGATGTGTTTGGGGTATAGGTCGTAAAGAACACAAGACAGTGTCTTTGAAAGTGTCTTCTCAAAACATACAGCCTAAAAAGCTAAGGCATCAACATTATGCATTAACAGTATGAAAATGTTTGCATGCAATGCTGTCCAAAACCATTTCTATGACAGAAATGCTCCCCATCTCCGTGTTATCCAATATGGAATCCACTATCACATGCACACTTGAAGTGTGGCTAATGCAACCGAGGGTGTAAAATTTTCATAACTGAGGTGGTCGCATGATTAGTTGTTACTGATGTTTCATGAGTTGAGCCACGGGTTTATTTGGGAGGACCTCTCTAGTTACTGCTAAGACGTTAAGGATTGGGTATAGACATAAAAATAAAACAAAACGTAAACCTCTAGACACATCTGAAAGTCTTAGCTGGCTTTGGAGATGGGGTTGGCACAACCTACGGAGGAAAGGACTCCTGGGAAGAATTCAGTATGGTCTTTCGAACTCCTGGCCTAAGGCTTTGGTCCCTCAGGAGAATGCCTACAGTCACAAAGTGTCTGAGGATGGGGCCGCCCCAGGGCACCTGTGCGTTGGTATCACTGCTGTGAGGCTGATGGGATGCTTATTTTCGGACAGGGTTTCCAGAGCCAGAGGAAGGTTTAGGGGTAAGAGGAGCTAAGAGTCCAGGTCCTTTCTGGCCGCTGGCAGGCTGCACAGGCCCTTTCTTTTTGGGGATTAAGATCTTGTTCTTGCTCTTGAACACTTTGCTGGGGTCCAGCTTGTTCACAAAGGAGTCGGTCTCTTCTGTGAGCAGGCTTGTGTTGTAGGTGATGGGTTTGTACATACTGAACCACTGCTGTAAGGCAGAAGTGAGAAAGAGACAAAGTTTGAAGGAGAAATGGGTCAAGAGCAGGGGCACATAGGACAAACATTACAAACCGACCATCACTAACCCACATTTTTTTTTTTGAGTCAACTGGTAAAGTATATGTGATTATTTCAAAATTCAAAAAGCTATAAAATTTAAAACATTTCTGGTTTACACATCCAGGGATGTAATAATGAATTTATACTCATTTCTTTTCTTTTTTTTTTTTTTGAAAAACTATGAGCTCTTCATTTAATAGCAAGTGGTGAGAGACACCACCACCTCTCGGTCAAGCACATACAGTGCTTTTCAAGGCCTCCAAAATAAAGGCGGTCTGAGAACTAGTGAGCCCACCAGGGGACAGTGTCCTCCTGCTTGCCATCAAAGCAGATGGTGCCCACCATGGATATTCCAGTAGCACCATCCCTCCAAGTGGTGTGATAGAGGTCAGTGCAGGACTTTCACACGGCAAGCTGTGGGCTGCGACTCTATACCTGCAGTTGCTCAGAAAGCTATGGAGAAAAGGACCAGCCACATTTTTTCCTTTTGTGTCGTTGTTTGACCAGAACACTTCATAGCATTGATTACATGGAAGCTGTTCGTATGAAACACGTGAGGAGATGAGGCCATGTTTAGTAAAGCTGCAGTGGAATGCAGTCCCTAATTTTTTGCTAATTAAGTGCTATAAGTAATCATTATGATTTCCCTTTAGACCTTTTAGTGAAAAGTTCTAGCCACAACTTGGTGTTTTCAAGGCAGGCTGTATAAACCTGCCTTCTCTGTTTGAAATGATGCCCAGATCTGTAATATACAGAAGACAGCTCTATGTGTACTGATATGGAAAGAGCTCTACAATGAAGTGCTAAGTGAAAAAAATAAAAGTGCAGAATTGCTACATTTGTGTTAGCAAAAAGATACAAAGACCCGTGCATTAATGCTTTACAGGTAATGAGTCTCTCAAGGAGGGCTTACATACTGACAATTGTGCCTGCCAATGGAGATGTACACCGAGAGCAGAGGGGAATTAGAAACTTGTCAGTCCTTCTAAGTGTTTGTATTGTCAATCAAAAAACAATTGTCTGGACCCAAGCCCTCAGTGACATTTAATTAAAAATAACACCCTAGTTGATCCTGATTACTTAATTAGGTCCAAATCATGTGAAGCTATCAGCCGACATTGGAATCACTAGTCCTGCTTATAGAAAACATGGGTTCCACCCCTTGATCTATTGCTGCAGGTGGGGAATTTGGAATGTCCCATTTTCACAGGAGATTCTTGATACACATCAGAGTTTGGGATGGCGGGAGTTTTCTCCTTACCTTGGCCTGTGGGCTGATGCCATAGCTGGTGAAGGCATATTGCCACTGGGGCAGGCCCAGGTGGGTGATGAGCAGGCGGTAATAGGCAGTAAAGGTATCTGTGAGAAAATGCCAGTATAATGCTCTGTCCAGGAACCAGATCTCAGTGTCATGAGCTAATCCTAAACAGCACAAGAAGAAAGGGACAGCTTAATATGTTTTCCCTTTCAACTAAAATGTCAATATACATAGTTAAGAGAAATCCATAGTAGAAAGGTTTTAAAACTTTTATGTTTTAAACTCTTTCCCCTTCTAGCCCCTAGTTCTGCTCTCTCATGGCTGCCTTTACATGTTTATTTGATACTCTTAGACTCCTGACTGATCCCCCAATGGATCTTTCTGTTGGTTGTGACCATGAGGCATTTCATTAAGGCTATCTTAGCAGATGCTTCTGTTCTCTGTGGACTCAGCACTCCCTCCACCTTTTTGATAGAAAGAAGCTCTGAACGGATCACTCTTTTAAAAAGAGGTCTCTAATCAAAAGTGCTATGAGAACACACAACAACTAAACAATGTAAAGGAGTCTAGAGCAGGGGTTCTCAACCTTCCTAATGCTGTCACCCTTTAATACAGTTCCCCAGGGTGTGGTGACCCCAGCCATCCAATTATTTTTGTTGCTATGTTATGAATTGTAATGTAAATATCTGTTTTCCGACAGTCTTAGGTGGCCCCTGTGAAAGGGTCATTTGACTCCCAGAGGGGTTGGGACCCACAGGTTGAGAACCACTGGTCTATACCAACTTACTCATGCAATCCTGCTTGTGCGACATCCCGTCCTAGGTCAGCTAATCCAGGCACTCTTGTGCCAGTTCCTGTCACATCTGCCACCACTCCACTTCTGTCCCCTTTAGCCTCTTCTGTCTCATCAGCTTTGCAGGCAGCTGCAACAGCTCCCCTAGGTGTTTCCCATGTACTTTCTTCCTTCCCCAAAACTACCTGCCCACCTTCATTTGAATCCTGCTGCTCGCCTAAACAGCCCCGAACAACTCTTCAGTCTTCTACAACTGTGCAGACCTTTTTGCTTGGCTTTCCAAGCTCTGAAGGAGAGGAAGTGGCTGGCATTCAGACTCCATCTCCTTCGAATGAGATGAGCTTTGGCAAACCACTTCAGCTCATTAAGAGAACTGTCATTACCACCAATCAGCTGAACTTTTTCATGATAATGGCTTTCAGCCACTTGTCCCTCTGCTTGGTTGCCCCCTTCACTCCTTCCTCTTATCTAATTCCAATCATCATTTACAATGCAGCTCCACGTCTTTTGCTACAACAGCTTTACCTGGAAACAATGTCTTCTCTCCAGAGGTAACTTCTACTGTTTATGCCTCTTCACACCACCAGAAAGAGGTAAGAACACTTAACTGTGCTCAGCTCTAGAGTCAATCCCTAGGCTTGAACTCCTATTACGGAGTAGGTGGTGGTTTCTGTTTAGGTGTGCACAGTCTCTCAGTAACTATCATTTAGCCCCCCTTTCTCTTGGTTTTCATTGTGGACACTTGAGGTCATAATTCAATTTCTATTGCGCTTAACTGGCCTATGAATAAACGTATAAAAGAAAGGTAACATATTTCCTGAATGCTTAACTAATACACGGCCCTGTGACCAGAAGGACTAGTTTTTGAAGCTTTTCTCGTCTGTCCTACTGACTGTTCACAGTGGCTCACACAAGGAGATGGATTATAGAAATTAGCCCAGTGGGGGATGCACAGAGAGGACAGAGGGGCTGAGTCTTGGCACAAAGAAGAGACCTGAAAGCATCTCAGAGAGTGTTTTGTTCACTAATGGCTGATAGTCAAGTTCAAGGAAGACCCCATCCATACTGTAGGCTCATGCTTCAGAAATGATCTTTACCAGGTTTTCCGTGTTTGTAGACGAGGCAAACCTTCCCATTACCATTGCACGAATCTAGCTCAAATATCACACTGCGACCGTCAAAGTGAGGCTTCTCTTGCTGGTCTTCATTGTCTGTAAACCCAGAAATCAGTGGTAACGTTCAAACAAACACAACGCAGATACAGCACTATACTACACAGTACTATAGATAACTGCGCAAAGATTAAAAAATGGTGAAGGATTCTATACTCTAAATGCCCTGGATTCATTGACAGGTCAGGCCTTACCACCAAGAGAAACTGATAGGCAATCTGGGGGAACATGGTGTTAGGAAAGGACACTGAACTTCTTGAGAATGGAGCCATATAAATGCAGAGCAATATGAATGTTATGGTGCTGATGGAAGCCGCTTCCTTTTCCTAGGTTTACTGTATGAAGAATGGGACCCATGGTCTATGGGGGTGGATGAATCATAATTTATCTCCCCCCTCTCCCCCACTGATATGCATTCATTTTATCATCTTCTGATGATAATTCCAAAATGTGTGTCAGTTCTAGATTTGTTCTAATTAATCTATTTTCCCCTATTAATACTGTATTTTCTTGACCGGTAACCCCTGATTAGGTGCCAGAAATTGTTAACCTTGCACTGTTGAGTGCTAAATGTTTTCTATTTCTATAAATATTCTTGAGCTTTGTTCTTAGACATAGTTAAATTACTTAGAAACAAATCCTTTGGGCTTACTTTTAGGATTTCTCAGGCAGAAGCTGGGTCTGGTGGTATAACCTATAATATTAGCACTTGGTGGGGTGGTGGAGGCAAGAGGATTAGGAGGCCAGGGTCCCCCTCAGCTACATAATAAGTGCAAGGACAGCCTGGGTTACACGAGACCTCCCCCCCCCCCCCAGGAAAGAGAACACATGAAGAAGTTAGGAGGGTCAGTGGGATCGTTCTCTGTCATTACCAGAGTATAAGGTCGGTGTGTGGATGCTGTTCCAGGTCTGCAGCATCAGTCCTCAGTTCCTCCCTGAAGCTAGCTTCCCCTTGGTGTTAGCTCCATCGACAGAAGCACACTGTCTTAGAGTCTGTGCCTGAAGCAACACTGGGGAGACCCCTGAGTTCTTCATGTTGTTTATGTTTAGGTTGGTTCTTGTTCATGGGGTTGACTTTCTTCAGGTGTCTACACGGTTTTTAGTAAAATTTACTTTCTGAAAACTTACTTATTAAAAAAAATCCAAGGCCTTGGGTAATGTCACCTTCTTTTTATATAAAAAACCCTTTAAGGGTATAATTCATCTACCATACCACTTAGGTGAAATATAGAAGTCATAGCTTTTAGTATATTTTACAAAGTTATGCCATAATCACCATCATTAATTTTACAATTTTTTCTGGAGTGAATTTTTGTTTGTACCTGCCAGGATACTAGACTTAGATTATAACTCTAGGATCAGCCCTTCCCTTCCTGCCACATTGCTATGTCCCAGTCCTCAACCCAGGTGGACAACTACAGACAACACCTGCCAGAAGACCAGGTCCACAGTTCACGGACCTCCCCCACTCACTATTATCCCAGATCCAATACTAAGGGTTGCCCTTAGAGCTGCAACAGAACACCAGCTGCACGCCCCGCCCACCCCATGTCGACGCTTCCTGTGGATCCCTCAGACCATGTCCTCCTGACCTCCCATTCCCCCATGAACACACCAGCTGAGCAGGCCTGTAAAACAGGCAACACTCAGCCAATACACTCTCTGAAAATCCAGAGAGGAAACAGAGACCAAGGAACAAAACTCCTACCCAACCGAGACAAACCCAGAAATCAGCACCTAGACCGATAATCACCACAAACCCAGATGCCTAGACACCAGTATAAGAACACAATCAGTAATGGCCCGGGCAATATGTCACCACCATAGCCCTGCTATCCTACCACAGCAAGCCTTGAATATGCCAACACAGCTGAAGCACAAGAAATGACCTTAAAACCAACTATATGGAGATGATAAAGGTCTCAAAAGAGGAAATGAAAAAAAAAATCCCATGAAGAAATTCAGGAAAATGCAAACAAACAATTAGAGGGAATGAATAAATCCCTCAAAGAAATCCAAGGAGGGCGGGAAACAATTGAAGAAAACAAATAAAACTGTTCAAGACCTGAAAATGGAAATATAAGCAATAAAGAAAACACAAACTGAGGGATCTTGGAAATGAAAAATTTAGGAATGCAAACAGGAACTCCAGAGGCAAGCTTCACCAACAGAATACAAGAGATAGAAGAGAGAATCCCAGGTATTGATGATAGAATAGAAAATTTCCGACACAAAACATACAGGAAATTTGGGACACTATGAAAAGACCAAACCTACAAGTAATAGGAATAGAGGAAGAAGAATAATACCAGCTCAAAGGCCCAGAAAAATAGTTTCTACAAAATCATAGAAGAAAAATCTCCTAACCTAGAGAAGGAGATGTCTATAAAGGTACAAGAAGCATACAGAACAGCAGATAGATTGGACCAGAATAAAAAGTCCCCTCACCACATAATAATCAAAACACTAAATATATAGAACAAAGAAAGAATATTAAAAGCTGAAAGTGAAAAAGAGCAAGTAACATTTAAGGTAGACCTATTAGGAAATTACACCTGACTTCTCAATGGTACTGCAGACTCTAAGAGACCACAGATATCAACTCAGATTACTATACCCAGGAAAACTTTCAATCACCATAAATGGAGAAAACAAGATATTCCAAATTTAAACAGTATCTATCTACAAACCCAGCCCTACAGAAAGTACTAAAAGGAAAAATCCAAACCAAGGAAGTTAACTACACACATGAAAATGCAGGAAATAAATGATTTCACATCAGCAAAACCAAAAGAAGAGAAGCGCGCGCGCGCACGCACGCACGCACACACACACACACACACACACACACACACACACACACAGCCACCACCACCACCACCACCACCACCACAGCCAACAACAAAAAAACAGGAATTAACAGTCATTGTTCATTGACATCCCTCAATACTGGTGGCTTCAATTCCCCAATAAAAAGACACAGATTAACAGAATGGATATGAAAACAGGACCTATAATTTTCCTGCATACAAGAAACACCTCAGCATCAAGGATAAACATTGTCTCAAGATAAATGGCTGGAAAAAAGATATTCTAAGCAAATAGACCTAAGAAGCAAGCTGGTGTAGCAATTTCATTATCTAACAAAATAGACTTCAAACGAAAATTAATCAAAAGAGATAGCGAAGGACACTACATATTTATCAAAGGAAAAATTCACCAAGATGACATTTCAATTCTTACTATCTATGCACCAAACACAAGGGTACCTCCCTTTATAAAAGAAAAACTACTACAGCTTAAATCACACATTGATCCTCACATACTGATAGTGGGAGTCTTCAATACTCCATTTTCATCAAAGGACAGGTCATTTAGACAAAAAACTAAACAGAAAAATTCTAAAGCTAACTGATATTATAAAGCTAATGAACCTAACATAACTACAGAACATTTCACTCAGCACCTCACGGAACTTTTTCCAAAATTGACCACATATTAAGACACAAAGGCAAGTGTCAACAGATACAAGAAAATAAAAATATTTTCCTATCAAACCACCAAGGATTAAAGCTGGGAATCAAGAAGAGAAACAACAGAAAGCTTACAAATTCATGGAAACTAAACAACTCTCTACTCAATGAAAAACAGGTCAAGACAAAATAAAGAAATTAAATTTTCTAGAATTCAATGAAAATGAATACATTACACACCCAAACTTACAGGACACAATGAAAGTGGCATTAAAGAGTTCATATCACTAATTGGCTACATAAAAAAAGATTGATGAGATCTCATACTAGCAATCTAAAAGCACACCAGAAAGCTCTAGAACAAAAGGAAGTAAGTACACCCAAGGTGAAAAGATGTCAAGAAATGATCAAATAGAGGGCTGAAATCAATAAAATAGAGACAAAGAGGACTACACAAAGAATCAATGAAATGTAGAGTTGTTTTGCTTTTTTTGGGGGTGGGGGACCAACAAGACAGACAAACTCTTATCCAAACTAACTAAAAGACAGAGAGAATATCCAAATTAACAAAATCAAAAATGAAAAGGGGGACATAACAGACACCGAGGAAATCTGGAGAATCATAAGGACATACTTAAAAAACCTGCACTCCACCAAATTGGAAAATCTAAAAGAAATGGATAACTTTCTTGATAGGTAATACTTACCAAAGTTAAATCAAGATCAGATAAACAACTTCAATAAACCTATATCCCCTAGTGAAATAGAAGAAGTCATTAAAAGTCTCCTAAGCAAAAAAAGTCCAGGTTCAGACGGTTTTAGTGCAAAATTCTAACAGACTTTCAAAGAAGAGTTAATGCCAATACTCCTCAAGTTATTCCACAAAATAGAAACAGAAGGAACAGAATTCATTTTTATGAGGCCACAGTCACTCTGACACCCAAGCCACATAAAGATTCATCAAAGAGAATTACAGAACATTTTCCCTATGAACACAGATGTAAAAATACTCAATAAAATACTTGTAAACCTAATCCAAGAACACATCAAAAAGATCATCCACCGTTATCAAGTAGGTTTCATCCCAGAGATGCAGGTATAGTTCAACATATTTTTTTGAAAATCAGTCAATGTAATCCACCATATTAACCCAACAAGCTTAAAAAAAAAACAACCCACATGATCATCTCAGTAGATACAGAAAAAGCCTTTGAAAAAAATCCAACACCCCTTCATGATAAAAGTCTTGGAGAGATTAATGATAAAAGGAGCATACCTGAACATAATAAAGGCAATTTACAGCAAGCTTATAGCGAACATCAAATTAAATGGAGAGAAACTCACAGCAATTCCACTACAATCAGGAACAATACAAGGCTGTCTACTCCGTATCTATTCAATATAATACTTGAAATTTTAGCTGGAGCAATAACACATCTGAAGGAGATCAAGGGGATACAAACTGGAAAGGAAGAAGTCAAAATATCTGTATCTGCAGATGATATGATAGTATACATAAATGACCCTAAAAATTCAACTAGGGAACTCCTATAGCTGATAAACACTTTCAGCACAGGGGTTGGACACAAGATTAACTGGAAAAAAAAAATCAGTAGTCCTCCTATATACAAATGACAAAGCGCAGGAAGTAAGGAAGAAATCAGGGAAACAACACCCTTCACAATAGCCTCAAATATAAACTATCTTAAGGTAACTCTAACCAAGCAAGTAAAAGAGTTATATGATAAAACTTCATGTCTCTGAAGAAAGAAATTGGATAAGATATCAGACAATGGAAAGATCTCCCATGCTCATGGGTTGGTAGGATTAACATAGTAAAAATGGCCATCTTACCAAAAGCAATTTCAATGCAATCTCCATCAAAATTCCAACACAATTCTTTACAGGCACTGAAAGGACAATTCTCAATTTCATATGGAAAAACAGAAAACATAGGATAGCTAAAATAACCTTATACAATATCATCATCCCTGATTTCAAGTTGTACTACAGAACTATAGTAATAAAAACCACATGGTATTCGCATAAAAACAGATACGTTGATCAATGGGCTCTAGTCGAAGACTCAGAAATAAATTCATATACCTATAGACACCTGATATTTGATAAAGAAGCCAGAAATACACACTGGAAAAAAAACTTCAACAAATGATGCTGGTCTAACTGAATGTTGGCATGTGGATGAATGCAAATAGATCCATATTTATCACCCTGTACAAAATTCAAGTGCAAGTGGATCAACAACCTCAATATAAAACCAGACACACTGAACCTCATAGTAAAAAACACGGGCAACAGCCTTGAACACATTGGCACAGGAGACAACTTCCTGAACAGAACATGAATAGCACAGGTACTAAGATAAACAATTAATAAATAGGCCCTCATGAAACTGAAAAGCTTATGTAAGGTAAAGGACACCATCAACTGGACAAAGAGGCAGCCTATGGAATGGAAAAAGATTTTTTTTTTTAAACCAGTTCCACATCTGATAGAGGTCTAATATCCAAAATATATAAAAAACTCAAGAAACTAGATATTAAAAAAACAAATAATCTAATTGTAAATGGGGTATAGACCTAAACAGAGAATTCTCAATAGAGGAATGTCAAATGGCTGAGAAACATTTAAAGAAATGTTCAACATCCTTAGCCATCAGGGAAATGCAAATCAAAACTACTTTGAGATTCCATCTCACAGCTGTCAGAATGGATAAGATCAATAGCACAGGTGACAGCTTAGGCTGTTGAGGACGAGGAGCACCGCTGGTGGGAGCACGGGCTTGGACAGCCACTATGGGAATCGATGTGCAGGTCCCTCAGAAAATTGGGAATCATGCACTTCAACTTCCAGCTATACCACTCCTGGGCATATACACAAAAGATACTCCTGCAAAAGTGTCCATCCTCCTGCAAGGACACTTGCTCAACTTTGTTCATTATAGCTTTATTCATAATAGCCAGACACTGGAAACAACCTACATTTGCCTCAATGGAAGAATGGATAAAGAGATTGTGGTACACTTACACAACGCAGCTGTTAAAAAAAATGACACCATGAAACTTGCAGACAAATGGATGTAACTAGAAAAGATCATCCTGAGTGAGGAAACCCAGATTCAGAAAGACAAATGTGGTATGTATTCACTTATAAGTGGATATAGCTGTTAAGTAAATGATAATCAAGCTACAAACCACAGACCCAGAGGGGTTAGGTAAAGAGAACTATAGGGAAGATCATGGATCTCCCTGGGAAGAGGAAATAGAATAGATTCTGAGGGTGGACTGGGGGTGAGTGGGGATGGGAGCATGAGGGGTTGGTGTGTGTGTGTGTGTGTGTGTGTGTGTGTGTGTGTGTGTTTTGGGGGGATGGAGGGAGAGAGTGTGGAGAGAGGCAGCTGGAAATGGGGGCTGGTGTGGATACCTAGTGCAGTAAAAACTTCTGGGAATCTATGAGGTTGACCTTAGTGAAGATTCCTAGTTAATAGAGGATATGGAGTCTCAACTGGCTATATTTTGTAGTCAGGCAAGGCTTCCATTTGGTTGAGTGGTTGGCTGAGGAGGTCCTGTGGAGTTCTCTAAACAACCCAGGCTGATGCTAGGACAGAGGCTACCCTCTGAAAACTGACATTGGGGAGGGGGCATTGTCAAGGACACTACCACTCAGCTCATTGAACATAGAAGGGTTGAGCTGGTGTGGGCTTGGAGCTGTCAGCCCTACATTCTAGTCTCTTTGGTGTGAGAAGGTAATGTGTAGGCTATGCAAAGAGAAACCTGGACACCAACCCAGCCACCAAGTCCTCCATCTATAGTCTGTTCTCCCTGCAAGATGTGCTGGGGCAAGGTGGCGCAGAACATGTGGGAGTGGCCAACCACGGTTGGGTTTATCTTGAGGTCCACCCCACGAGAAAGCACTTGCCCTACACTGCCTAGATAGCTAGGAACCAGAGACTGGATAGCCCAGAGACCAAGGATTGGTGCCTTGTCCAGCTGTCATCAGAGAGGCTTCCTCCGCAGCAGGTGGGAGCATGTGCAGAGACCCACAGCCAGATGTCATATGGGGGGAGAGTCAGAGTCTAAACTGGAGGCCTCTGTTGGGTCTGACTCTTTGGAGATCAGGTAGGTAACCCTGCAGAAGAGGGGGAGGAAAGACTACAGCAGTCAGTGGCGATGGAGGACACCAGGAGAACATGGCCCATCGAATCAACTAAGCAGGGCTCACAGAGACTGAAATGGCAAGCATGGGGCCTTCGTGGGTCTGCACTAAGTCCCCTGGGTATATGTTATGGCTGTTAGTGTTCTTGTGAGACTCCTAACAGTGGGAGTGGGGGTATCTCTGACTCTTCTGTCTGCTTCTGATACTCTCTTCCTCCTATTGGGTTGCCTTGTCCAGCCTCCATATGAGGGCTTTCACTTTGTCCTGCCTCACTGTCATCTCTTGGAGACACACTCTTTTCTGAAGAGGAAATGGAGGATGAGCGGATCTGAGGAGAGGGCAGGAGGAGTGGAGGGAGGGGAAATTGTAGTTGGGATGTATTACATGAGAGAAGAATCTATTTTAATAAAAGAAAAGTTAACACAAAAAAGGGAAGAACTAGAGAAAGGTTGCCCTCTAGCATCTTGCCAATTCCATTTGCTGACAATCACATCTCTCATTTACCATGTTTATGTGACACCTGAGCAGAGAGATGATTCTAGATCACAAAAGAAATGCTAATTTCTACTATAGAATTAAATGACTTTGTTTTAGAAATTACAAATCTGTTGCAAAATACAGTCATATTAAATAAAATACAAATTTCAGTGACAACAATCTAGGATCAATTTAGTGTAATTCTGGGGTTTAACATTTTCTGTGAACTCTGGCTGCTTCAGTCCACAGATGACTCACACTTGAGCTTCCATCCACGTGAAGAGAGGTCCCTTCCAGAGCATGCTGTCTCCTTGGGTACAGCATTTGCAGCGCCAGCCCAAAGTGTGTGTGTGTGTGTGTGTGTGTGTGTGTGTGTGTGTGATCTTTCACAGGCCCTGGAATCCATTTTATCCTTTGGCTCAATAATGGGTCACATGTTCAGTTTTTCAGCTGCACAATACCTCTTGTGAATAAGGACAGTGCACCCTGGGCAAAAGCCACTCTTCACTTTAAGTGTTCCCTGGATTCTCTACCTTCTTCTGAATGTTGCTCTAATGTTTTATCTCATTGCATTGGTAGCTCTTCGATGTTTTTAGGAAGATGATTTTTAAATCTTGTCCCACTTTGCAGTCTTTGGCAGGAAGGCTGCTCTCAATCACCCATTTGCCATTACCTCAAGAGGAAGTATCTTTATCAGTTTAAGTGTGCTCCTAAAAAGCAGGATGCAGGTACATTCTGCTTTTTATTTCAATCTAATAGTATTTTTTTCAAAAGGGAGATTCAATTCAGTATCACTTATTACAATGATTGGTCTATTCCATTTTATTCCATTACATTTCTCATTTTATGTTTTCTTCCTTTTCCTCTTCCTTTACTGTGTCAAAGTTGCTGAAGTCACTGTCCACCCCAAGTTAGGTCTGGTAGGTCACAAATGGGTGGGCAGCTCATGCTTGTGTCTGAGTTAAAAACCATCACAAAGGCCTCCTTAAAGTCAAAGATGTTCTTTTGCCATCTACATGCATCTCATGCATGCTTTATTTGCACACCCTATTCATTTTACACATACTACATTTTTCTGTATTAAATTTTCTCCTAAATTCTTTAAGACTGCAAAAATTCAATAGACAATTTCAATGGCTGTCTACACCAATGGGTTAAAACCAACTCTGTAGTGGCCTTCAGGCCTGTTCCAAGGCAGCTTATGTGAACTTCCTTTTGTCTTAGGCCTCTCCTTTCTGGAACCCTTCTGGGAATACCTGCGGCTCTGTCATAACCACAAGTCAGACTGGAATTTTGTTCATTTCCAGATAACTGTTTTCAAGAACCACTCTTTCTGTTGTTACTTTAGATAGACAAAGAGGTAACTCCTATTTTTCTCTCTCATAATTAGAACCACATGACTACTTTAATCAAAAAGTGCCAGGCAGGGTACTTAGCTAAGGAGAGGACTTAGCTAGCCTGTAGGTGAATTCTTAACTCATGGAAACTGTTAATGAACAAAACCAACAATGGATTTCTGTAGTTTCAATCCATTAACTGTGTGGCCATCTGTTAGACATAAAAAATTGATACATCAAGGCACTGTTTCCCCAATAAGGTGTAAGACCTCATTCCTACCACAAAGGGAACCTTTTGCTTTCCCAGCATTGTCTCCATTCTCCTCTATGAGGAGCGCTGAAACCACCGTGGGAGTTTGGGAGGGCTTCAGCTATAAGGTACCACAAACTCCGTGGCCTAAATGGAATTTCTTGTCTCATAGACTTGGCGGGCACAAGTCTGAAATCCAAGTACCCAGAGGTCACTCTTTCTGAAGGCTGTGTGGAAGAATCTGTTCCAGGCTGCTCTTCTAGCCTAGCTTTCGGTTTCTTGCTGGTGTGTGTGTGTGTGTGTGTGTGTGTGTGTGTGTGTGTGTGTGTGTACACATGCTCTTGGCTCTCAGAAAAATCACCCTAGTTTTACCTTTATCTTCAAATGGCACTCTTCCTATGTGTGTCCCTCTCCAAATTTCTTCTTTTTATAGGGCTCCCCTGTTCCAGGATGATCTCTTCTTAACCAATTCAAACTGCAGTTGGGGAAGGAGGTCACACAGAAGTACTGGGAGCTATGACTTGAAGATACCTTTTCAGGGAGTGGGATATAAATTAACCTATAAGACTTTAGCCTAGCCTCTCTTTATACCTTTAAGTTTAACTAAAATAAAAGTTTAAAAAAGATTCCTGTATTTTGTTCAAAAGTTATACACCACAGCCCCAGAAATTATGATTTTCTTCTCATAACCCAAGAGGAACATTTACTTTGCATACACAGGACTCTCAACTTTCATTCTTTTTTTTTCCCCAGTAACCACTAAGTGTTTTTCACTATTTTCTAATTTCCACTACCACACACAAGAAACTTGATTAGTGTGTTAATATGATTATCATTCTTCCACAAGTACTTGTTATTTTTCCTAAAAGCTTGTCATCCTGTCCCCACGAAACGGGGTGTACAACCTTTTTTTTTCCTTCCTTTCCCAACATGGATGAGTCCTTTCAATCTGTAGATGTATTTTCTTGTAAAGATCAGAAAGAATTCTGATGATGTAGTTTATTAGTGTTTTCCCTGAATGTGTGTCTGTGCACCAGGCACATGCCCTGGCGTTTGCAGAGTTCAGAAGAAGACATCAGATCCCCGAGAACTGAAGTTAAAGTTGGTTGTGAGCTATCGTGTGGGGACTGGGAAGCACACCCAGGCCCCTGCAAGAAGTGCTCTTAACTGCTGAGCCCTCTCCCTAGCCCCAGGACTCATTTTCCTTGTGTGTATGCCTGTATGATTTTACATGGACCACTTGCATGCAGGTGCCTGTAAGGTCCAGAGGGCATTTGAATCCCTGGAACTAGAGTTACAGATGCTTATGAGCTGCTGGATGATATGGGTGCTGGGAGTCTGGGTACTCTGTAAGAGCACTCTTAACTACCACTGAGGCATTTCTCTAGCCCCAGCACACTTTCTTTGACTAGTGTTTACTTAATGAATTTCTATATGAGACCAAAGTCTAGTTGTCAGACTACTGTAAAATGCATGAACCCAGCAGAAACCAGAAGGCGGAGTGGTTTTTATAGCCATAGGCATGTAGGCACTGTGGTTCCTACTCCTTGTTCAAGTCTCTTGTCAAAGTATCTTCTCCTGTCTCTTCATGTCTTCTAGCCTCAAGGACAGCGAAAACCTAGCTTGCCTATTTAACTACTTCTTTGCCTTTTAGAGAAGACTTGTCATTCATGTATTAAGTCAATGTAACCAATCCTCCTACCCAATCCCATAGCTCTCCCAGTGACAGTCTCTTTTTCTAGTACCCATGTGTTGTGGGATGTTCTGTATGTCAAATATGTTGCTCTGATTGGTTAGTAAATAAAACACTGATTGGCCAGTAGCCAGGCAGGAAGGATAGGCGGGACAAGCAGAGAAGAGAATTCTGGGAAGTGGAAGGCTGAGTCAGAGAGACACTGCCAGCTGCCATGATGACAAACAGCATGTGAAGATGCCGGTAAGCCACGAGCCATGTGGCAAGGTATAGATGAATGGAAATGGATTAATTTAAGCTGTAAGAACAGTTAGCAAGAAGCCTGCCACAGCCATATAGTTTGTAAGCAATGTAAGTCTCTGTGTGTTTACTTGTTTGGGTCTGAGCAGCTGTGGGACTGGCGGGTGAGAGAGATTTGTCCTGACTATGGGCCAGTCAGGAAAACTCTAACTACACCCATGGCTTAACTAGTCTGTGCCTGGTATTATTCTTTCTTGATCAGCTGGTTATGAGAGAAGCCTTATATTATTATCTTTACAAGGACTTCAGTGAACCTTCGAGGCTTTGATACCAGTTGTCTATTTTCCTTTTCTTAATTAATTCCCAATAAATAATTCTGTACAAATCAAATTAGCCCCAAGACTCTCCTGCTTTAATATTGCTCTGGTCAGTGGCTTTTGTGAACACTGTTTTTCTGATAAGAAGGGAGAAAGGTTAGATGTTGCCAAGATCCTTTCCCTTACCCTGTCTTTTCTTCTTCCCCCAAAAGCAGAGACTTGAAGTCTGTAGGTAGAGCCTATATATCTCAACCATGAAGAAAAACAAAACAAAACACAATCCAACACAATATCCCAAAAGAGTGGTGCTGCAGGAAGCCTGAGAGACTGCCTTTCTCAATCAAGCCACACCAACCTATTCTGAGATTTCTTACAGAAAAATAAACTGCTACTTCAGAAGATGGAGTAATTGATTCTGCCATAGCAGCTGAACACAGTTCTGACTGAAGAACTCTTTACTTACACACCACTGCGCTTAGTCTCTTTTAGTATTTGATTTGTAAGCCATTTCATCCTGGAGTGGCAAAGTGATTAGAGGTAGGGATGGAGAGAAAAGCAGCTGTATTTAGACTTCTGTATTTCTTGAATCCTGTTGTTTTAGAAACAGTCCCACTATGTAGTTGGCTGAATTCAAATGCATAATTCTCCTGCTGCAGCCTTCCAGGTACTGACATTGTAAGCCTGTGCCATGATGGCTGGCCTTTGAATTGCTGACTGAGGTTTAATCCACAACACTGATTCCCTCAGTAACTATTCATTAAGTGCCCCTACTATGTCTGGCACTAAAATGAGTACAAGAAACAAAATTAAAGACATGACCCTGGAATTTCCTTCATGATATTTGCCTTTGTTGATTTGTTTTCTTCTGCTTCTATCTTACTTCAGAAGCTATGGATGAGAGAGCTGTAGTTTAGTTTATGTTCCTATAGTTCTCAGTGTCATACAAGTGAGATAAGATGGCTAATTTCTAACCCAAAGCAAGAGTTCCACCAGGTACCTTCTTGATCATCCTCTAGGTCCGCCAGAGTTGGTGCGTTAGGAAGTGAATACATCGAAGACTGGATGAGCTGAGTCAGTTTTGAAATTCCATTAATCACCATGCTTCCCAGTGGAATGATGTGCTCTATGGAAACAAAAAGAAAGACAATGGTGACCATAAGTGTTTTTGCTTGGATAACCCAATAAGCCCACTGACAATGGCTCCATGGCTGAGGAGCCTCATAGAAGGTGCACAGAACAGGAACATTCACTATATAAGGCAAAGCACTAGCTTTTTATGCAGACAGAGGAACTGGGTGCCAAAGAAGATGAGCAGTTCCAACCATGTTTATTATGGTGCCATTGAAAAGTTCTTAATGGGATATTCAAAAGGGCTAGAAAAGTTAGAGTTAGTAACTGTTTGAAGAATAAATAACTGAAAACAATTTCCATTCTATTCCTTTGTATTAACCAGAACTAGTTTCTTTTTTTCTCCCCCCCTCTCTCTTTCTTTTCCTTCCTTCCTTCTTTCTTTTTTCTTTCTTTCTTTCTTTTTTTTTTTGTGACAGTGTTTCTCTGTGTAGCCTTAGCTGTTCTTGGCTGTCCTGGAACTCGCTCTGAAGATGAGGCTGGCCTTGAACTTACATAGATCTACCTGGCTCTGCCTCCTGAGTGCTGGGATAAAAGGTATGTGCCACTATTGCCAGGCAAGAACTACAGTTTCTAATGGAATAGTGACTTTATGTAATAGACCCTTTCTCTTTTTATTACAAGCCTTCATGATGGAAAATCTCTCCTTCTGTCATTTTATCTTAGTTGATAGAGAGAACTTCTTATTTGTTGGGACTGGTCTTTTGTGAATAGGGTATAACTAAGGAACAGTACATTATATATTACCTTATGTTATATAGAACCCTGCTGATATAGAATGCTGGATAAAGGGATATAGATCATGGAATACCAGGAAAGATCACTAAAGTAAATATCAAGGCCACATCTGCTGCCTTTAATTGATGTGTGTGTGTGAGTATCTGCCACGTGTATGGGTGCTCATGGAGGCCAGAAAAGCACTGGGTCCCAAGAAGCTGCATTTACAGGTGATTATGAGTTACATGGATGCTGGGGAGCCAAACTCAGACCCTGTGGAGGAGCAGTAAATGCTCTTAACCACCCAGTCATCTCTTCAGCTCTGTTGCCTTTTCTCTCACTGCATTAAGCCATTTAGTAATGGGGATAAAAAGACCGGGATTGGGACATTAAGTAACAGAAGGTAGTACAAGTATGAACAAGGTTTTTAGCCCACCGAACAGAATGATTTTGGTAAAAGCTACTCTCATATATTCATTAATAATTTATAAAAAGTACCTCAAGCTAGGTACAGGAGGCTGCCAGAAGTTTTGGAAATCACCAAAAAAAGGCAACTCAGGTGTGCTAGCACGAGGCAGAGACATGAAAGGGAGAAGTCAGCTTGTAGCTCTTCTGTGCAACACAAGTCATTCCTCATTAACATCTGCAGTGGGGAGGGATAGGTGCTACCCTAGGCCAAAAAACATGTGGGGATGTGGCTGGAGTTGAAAGAAATGAGGCCCCTTGAGGTCAGGTCTGGTAAGTCTGTACCAGGCTCACACTGGGCCCCAATGGCTCCTTCAGGACTTCCTAACTTATGAACTTTTTGAAGAGTTTTCATACACATCTGTAGCATTTGTCACCTTTCACATTTTACATACTATCTGCACTTTCTGGCATGTAACAAGCTGGGCTTCTATATCTACAACACAAATGTTTAGGCTTAGATACACAGCTTAGCTAAAAGCCTGCACGTAAAGTGTTTGGTAACATAGGCTGCAGTGACCTATGTAAAGAGGGAAAGAGAAGTTCTGGTTTGAGGTTAGAGCCTTAAAGTTGCCCAATGGTGAGAAGGAAGTTGGGAGTTTGGGAGAGCTGGTCAGTTGTCTCAGGGAAACTACAGTACTTTGCAGCTCTAGAGGGAGTTCTTAGATGCTTTATGTTTGAGCTGGCTGGGTTCTCTATGTGGTGACTAATGATTTCCTCCAACAAGAAGTCTCAAAATTGAGCTTCTAGATCGAGACAAGCCAGGCTCAAACATGGTGGGTGTAGGTTAAGCACTGATAGCATCAATTAGCTTTGGAGGGGGAGGGGGATCACAGCTTCTGGATTTGACACTTGAGACTCACAAAAACAGTATAGAAGAAAAGAGATCATAATTCTAAGGACCTTCAGAGTTGCCTCATCTAACGTCTCCACCAGGAAAATGTTCTCCAACATCAAGGAGGCTGACTTACCATCTAGCTTCACACTCCATGTCATGTGAAAACCATTGGTCATCAAATAGAAGTTTCTCACATCTTCAGGCATCACGCAATTGTTTTTCTAGAACCACAAATTGCTTGGTGTTAGGTCAGGGCTTGAAGAGCAGATGAAGGCAATGTCTCAGAGCTCTGCATACAATGTTAACTTATCTTCTCGATCCTCCAAGTAGGAAGATTGATTATTACTTACAAAATTATGAGACAGGTACTGGGCCCAGTAAGCAGTTACCAGTTTGATTTTGTGTCTCTGTGTGTGTCCAGATAAAGCAGATTCTGCCATGTTAGCTGGAGAGGGGGCTCAAAGGGAGTAAAAGCTAAGAGGGGACAACAGAATGTAGCAAGAGGATGTTCCAAGTAAAGTGTGACATCCGGAGCAGATTGCCATAAATTTCAGATCCATGCACATGTACTTTCTGAAACAATTTATTGGACAGGAAAATACCTGAAAAGTGTGCTATGCATGTTATTTCCACAACATTTACTACCATGAATCTATTTTAATAGTTCTTAACAAAAAGATTATAACAAAAGTATTTCACATGGATAAAAAAAGTCACCCAAACCGGTGGTGTGGAGAACAAAGTAAAAAAACCTTAAATTCTAACTCACTTACACCAATGTACAGGCCTGACTAGTCTTCTCTATTTAACTCAAATCTCTGAAATACAGAGAGGTAAGTTCTTCAGGTCCTTTCTGGAACCTTCTCCAGTAACTTCTGACATGGCCACAGAGGCAAAATGACAATACAGTGGCAACTATCCAAGCCTTTGGCTTAGGGGACTCTTATAAGATATGATATTGACCACTGTGTACATGCTTTATTTTGGGTCATACTGTCAATTCTAAATACTAAGTGTGGTGTTCTGCAGCCGGACAATCTGGGTTCATTTTCCAACTCGGCCATTAGTCGGGTGACCTTGGGCACTGCCACTTAAACTGCTAATCTAGGTTCAAGAATAAACTTTAAGGTGACGTCTACAGAACACTAGAGGTGGCAGAGGTGCAACTTATTAGGAAGAAAGAGGACTGAGAAGTTATGACAACATCTTCAAGAATTTTATGAGAAAACAGGCTTACAGGTGATTTTAAGCAGCAGTTCTAGGTTATGAAATGGACAATAGTTTTCATTTTAGTGAATTAAGTTTCTAAATTTCCTTTCTGTTTCTTGTCTTTTGTTTGTTGTTTGTTGTGTGCATGTATATGTATATACATATTTTTTTAAACCAGCTACTTCCCAAACACACTTAGGGAGATTCTCAGACTTTATTGCCTAGTTAGTAAATTATCTTGAGCAGGGCTTAGTTTTAGTGTCCTCTGCTCATTCTTGGAACTTTCAATGAGATACCTGCAGTTTAGGTGTTGTTAAGATTCTAACTTTTGAGAGGGCTAGAGGGAAATAACTACTGGAAGAAAAAGGTTATCATCAATACCTTCATCAATCATCAATCACACAGCTACAAACCCTTGTGACCTACACAACAGAGACCTGCCTGCAAGATATCCTGGCATAACAGTGGCACAAACGTTATGGAAGTAACCATTTTTGAGTGGATTTAATGAGATGGAATCTGTATCTGACACTGCTTAAATGACTAAGAACCCAAGACTAGATAGGCTATGAGCCTAAGAGAATACCCACTCCCTACTCTGCTAAAAGAATATAGGACGCAAATGACTCCTAATGACATACAACTATACCCATAGATCAGTGCCTCTCTCAGTCCACATCAGAGAAGCTTCCTCTTGCAGCAGATGGGAATCAACAGACACCACAACTGGACAATGTGTAGAGAGTGAGAGACGAGAGACGTCGCAGCACTCAGTCCTAAGGGGGATGTCTTTATCAACCCCCCACCCCCGGACAAGGCTCAGGGACCTACGAAGAATAGGAGGCAAAAAGACTGTATGAACCAGAGGTGATGGATGACTCCAAGGAAATAGTGTCTTCAGGATACAATAGGACCAAAGAACATACGAAGTCACAGAGACTGTGGTAGCACACATAAGACCTGTTGAGGTTCAAGCCAGACTGTCCCAGCACCAAGAGGGGAGAGTAGACATAGGATCCCATCCTAAAACCAAGGAGCCATCTGCAATTGATGCTGGCTGGCAAAGGGAAAACCAGTTTTCTCCTATGGAGTCTCACTAGGTTTATCAACCACACTTTAGGGTAGGCCCCGTGCACAAGAGTAGTTAGCCAACACAAAATAAACCCAATAGTATTTTACTAGGCTTTTGGTTTCATAAGTTTTGTCTTGGCATTTGTCTTATTAGTCTTTTGCTTGTTTTGATTTTCATTTTTGTAGGGTTTCTGCTTCTTGTTTTTTTTTGAAAGATGGAAAAAGGAAAAAATGTAAAGTTGGGTGGGTAGAGAGGTAAGGAGAATCTGGGAGGAACTGGAAAAACATGAACAAAATATATTGTGTGAAAATACATTTTTCAATTAGAAAAAAAAACCATGATTACTTCTGTAGCTCTAAGAAGCTACCCACTGGCAGATTTTGATTACTGGTGCCATCTATTGGTAGAGAAATAGAATCTGGAGACTTAGCTTTTTCTTTTCTTTTTTTTTTTGGACCAGTAGAAAGATCACTGTGATAGGGGCATAATATATATATATATATATATATATATATATATATATATATATATATATATAAAAATATAATATATATACATACACACACATACATACATATGCATACATATAACATATACACATGTATATAACACACATGTAATACATATATGTGCATATACGTATATGTGTATAATAATGCATATATATAATGTACACATATGTGTATATGAGATTATAGAGAGAGAGAGAGAGAAAAAGAGAGAGAGAGAGTGTGAGTGTGTGTGTGTGTGTGTGTCTGGCTCTGTAGCCCCAGCAGCCCTCCAACTCATGATTCCCCTGCTTCAGTTTTCTGAACTGTTGGGACTGCAGTGTGCACTACTATGCTCAGCTCTTCCAGCTATTCTTAATAGACAGTCTATGAAATACCAGCAGAAAAGGGTGGGTAGGGTCATCTTTAAGTAAGGCTGGAGAATTCCAGTAGTACTAATTACTCATTTGCTAATGTATTAATCTTACCAAGAAAACCATTATTTTATACAAGCAGGTGTGCGCGCGTGTGCGTGTGCGTGCGTGTGTGTGAATGCATGGGTATAAGCCTACGTGCCCATGGATGCCAGAGGCCAATCTTGGGTGTCATTCTTCAGGTGCTGTCTACCTTTTTGCTTTTTGATACAAGGACTCTCACTGGATGGGGATTACAAGTGCACCCACCACACTTGGCTCCCCGACCCATAGGTTCTGGGTATCAGACACAGGTCCTCATGCTGTGTCAGTACTTTAATGACTGAGCAATATACACCTGCACCAAGTTTTTTTTTTAATTATTCAAAATTCATAAAACAGGGAAAACTACCAAAATAAAATATTTCAAGTACTAACCTGAGCACATAAATTGTGAAGTAAACCAAATTTCATGAAAAACACTACACTATCCTTCTCATAAAATGACTGGTGGGTCCTGGCCTGGCCTTGAGGGTTGCTTTGCTACAGGTCTTTCTGTCTCAGGAACCCAAGGTCCTGACAGGGCTTCCTGCCATAGCTAGCTTTACTCAGTGAAGTTTTCAAGGTACTATTTTTTAGGTGGCTTACCTGCCCTGGCCAGTGACTCGATCGCTGCTACTTTAGTTTCTCTTTCAGCCAATATAAAGCTTGCTTTTCCTGGGGTGGGGAGAACAGCCTACTACCTACTTCAGAGGGCATCTTCCCGCAACAAATGCATACTCACTCTTTTTCCTCTTGCTCCCCACCTTTGGTGGTAGAAGATGAGATATTGAGAGCTGCTAGTAGCAAAAGACCATGGGAGTATACAGCAGGTGACAACTAGTGTTCAGAAGGTCAACCTATCAGAACTAAGGGTTCTGTTGGGGGAAACCATCATGCAAGGTGTTATGGAATTACTGCCTTTTGAATGAACTGGCTGTTGTAAACTTCTTGTGCAATAACAGCTATGATTCTCCCCATTTACCATGCATTTCCATGTAATGTGTACATATATGTAAGTAATCTCATGATTACATCTCAATCTTATGGGCACACATAATTGTGGATAGTCTAGAAGATGGTTTCTTGTTTAACTGTACATTTTTTATGAACAGAAACATACTAAAATATGCTTCATAACTAGGTTTATTGTTCCATAGGACTGTAGACACTTAGAGGTCTTTTTCTCCATCCTTAGCCACTGACAAGGCAAAATTGGCCTCATAGAACTTTCACAGACTGGAATTGCAGGTGCCTGGCCTTGTTGGATCCAAACCCTGCAGAAGAATTACTGCAAACTAGAAGTGATAGTGCAGGTGTCTGGCCCTGGTATATCTTAGTCCTTCAAGAGATCAATATCACCTATGTTGCTTGCCCTAAGCTTCCTCCACCGGCACTTTCCCACTCTGATTCATAAAACAATTAACACTTTGTATTTATTTCTATATGAGTTTTTAATGCAAGACTTTAGGCTCAGTACATTAATTATATATAGGTCCTGAAATTCAGGTGATTAACAGAAGGCTGTTAACTGACTAACCATGTCAAATATTATTAATCACATAAAATCGTACACATATTTTTGCCTTTTCACTAAATCTCTCATTGGTTTAATTTCTTCCCTTGTCACCCTTGTAGTTATCCCTTTAAGAGATAGCCAGAGCTTTTTACAATCTGCAGCTGTTGTCAGTCACCAATTAAGCTTCACCAAGTGTGACTCTTACCACAATACTTGTCCCTGAGAGTTGACTTTGTAGTTTTTACTAACCAAGTTGTTAATGAATGGATACATATATGCTTGGGGGAAGAATGAAGGGGAAGGACCAAGAGAACAACAGAAGGGACAGAGGAGCTAAGTAGGAGAAAAGAAAAGAAGTTATGTAGATAGAATTGACTTAGAAGAATAAAGTGAACGGACTGAAGAAAGTTCGGTGTACTTAGATTCATTTTGATATCCCTCAGATTAGTATCCCAGCCACTTGTAGCATCTTCCCTAGGACTCTGGGAGAAATCTCCTCAGGGTAGGCACCTGAGGGGAATTCGATAATGAGAAGGAAGGAGAAAGAAGATATGGGCAGGATGTGAATGAAGGAGGGGACATAATGAAGATTTGAGGGAGGAGCTAAAGAGAAAGTCAAGGAGAGAGAATAACCCTGAAGACTAATAACACTGAAATCATACATTTTAGTGCAATATAGGATTCTGTAACATAGTTCTCCAGTCTCAATGTTTTTTTTTTTTTTCTCCCTCTGAGCCTACCTACAAATTTCTTTAAACTACACTAAAAATGGAATCCACTAGAAACTCTACTATTACACCATCAGTTTTGGGAACCAACTGAATTCCTAGAAACTCCTCATTAGAACTGTCTAAACCTCAGGGGAGAAGGAGGAGGAGCTGCCCACTGTCTCTAGTTCACCTGCCTATTTCTACACAATCCTGTGTGCTATACCATTCCCTCTACCATTGAAGTACTTTATCTGGGAAGGGCATAGGATAGCAGATACAAAGGGGCAGAGAGTGGATATTAATTTTGAAACGGATGCTTGTCTTTGCTAAGCTGGCAATCTGAGGGCCTGTTGCAAATACAGCCAAATAAAGGGCTGCTCATGAAGTCCACCAAAAAGGCATATGAGGCACTCTGAAGCAATGAGTACAAATACATCTATTTAGAGTCTTCTAGGAGAGAACATTCTCTAGTGGAGAGAAAACCTTGCCTATGGAGGTGGAGGCAGAGGAGGTGGTTTACTGAAACCTTTTGATGAGTATGGTATGAGAGTCTGGGGCCAGAGATGAAATGCTTAAGACTCAGAAGAGACATAGCTTAATCTTTCTCCCTCTAAAAGTACACAATTAAAAATAATTACACAATTTGTCTTGTGGTCAATACATGCATTGCAAAGGCTCTGATAGAGCTCAGCTAAGATTACCTTGAGGTCAATAATGCCTTTAGGCTTACCCAGTTAAGATTCAGAAGCAGGAGGATTGGCAGGGACATCTTTGAAAAGGCAGCAACCTGGCTTCACAGCTCTTGGGTACTGTACCTTTTATCTTAGGACTCCACAAAAACAGCCAGCCTATGATTGCATAGTCCTATATTCTCCTGACTTGTTTTGTCTAATTCATTCATTCATCCACCATTTAATAAGTGTCTATATGGTATTAGTGCAGGTTGGGCACTGGAAACAGATGAACAAGCCAAGACAGAGGAGGTTGGGTTATATATGGACTGCTAATGCAACCCACCTTCCTCTTCGTCCTTGGCAGAACCCTCATTTAGTGGAAAGAGCACCATATCCTATTTAACACTTGCTTTTTAAGACTGCTGCAACCCAGGCTGCAGATTAAGATGTAAACACATGTCTAATGAGGAGGTTTTTGAGCAATCTTTCACTTTCCTGGTCAAAAGTGATAGATAGGGAATCAGCTTTTCTTCCTGCCTCGGGCTCTAGGTGACAGGTACGAATTTAGTAGTTATCTAGCCAGCAAAAGAAAAAGAACACAAGAATTGCAGAGATAGTGGCTTAATATTGTCAGATCTGATGAAGTAACTCAAACTGCCTATCCACAAGACTTCTTACATTAAAAAAAAATTCTTCATCTAAGCTACTGTTAGCTTTATACAGAGACAAATGTCCAACAGATGTTGTGGATCTATGATGGGCAAAGAAAACTAGGAAGGGTCCTGAGTGGGTGGGGAGGTCAGAAGACAGTGGTGTTTTAGCATCCAAAGGAGATTTATGGGTGAGCAAAATGGCTCACCAGTGGTGTTTGGCAAACCACCGTCTAATTGGAGACACAAACAAACAAACAAACAAACCAAGAATGGCTATTTCACTGGGCTTTTGAGGAAGAGTGCCATAGTGGGAGAGATGCTGAAGGGCTCAGGAAAACAATGGCCTTCTTGGAGGGAACTAAGAACATAGCTACCGTTCCATCTCTAGATCAACCTAAACAGACTGATTTGATAGGGACAGAGTAATAAGAAGAGGCTCATGGTAAACCCTAGTCACACCCTAGATACCTAAGGTATCTGCTGCTAAAATAGTTTAGTTCCTAAGCTCAGTTTGGGGAGCTCCTTGATCACCATATGCCACCATACCACAGCAATACCCAGAGAAAGAGTACTGCACAAATTCTACTCTCACTCATCCAGGCTCCTGATGAATAGCAATATCATGGGACCCTTCCCCACCAAGGGTACTGTGAAATAACTAGACAGCTGTTCCAACAGCTTAGGAGACTTTGTTGACTCTCAGCTCCCAAAATAGCTTGGCAGCCACCCTGAGAAGCTCAACCTACAAAGGCCTTGGGAAGTAGACAGGTGGTTCCACTCATCTGGGAATTCAGGGTTGGTGGTAGGGAGCAGCTGAGCTGCATTCTTTGAGTGGCTTGGCTCTGTGAAGCCCAGGGAAAAGCCACAGTTATCTTTCAACAGATAAGAAGCAGCTGAACCCCCCCGATCTCAGAAGCTCTGCCTGTTGATGCCTTGAGACATAAAGGGAACATCCTGCTCATCCACTTTTGTTCCTGGGAAACAGCTGGGAAGCCTGTCTGGAGAAGTTGGCCCCAGATAACCTGCAGAGGATACCTCTGCAGCTCTTGGACACTGGCAGTCATTGGTCTGAGCCCACTAGATGTCCTAGCTTGCAAGAATCTCTCAGATACTAACAATGTATTCCACTGCTGGGTATGCTGGGACAGTACTCCACCATGTGACCTAAAAAAATTGACAGTTACCCCACACCTAGCTTGGTGCACTATGTCTAGAGCTGTAGTGAAAGACCTGCATCTGAGGTGTTGTGAGAATTTGGCAACTACTGCAGCAGAGGCCAGGGAATTACCTCTAGATATCATCAACTTTGATTACTGCTGAAGAAATCATATGAACACTGAAGGGCCAACATGTTGCCAAACTCAATGTAATATATTTAGCCAACACTCTAGGACAGATGTTATAAAATCTTTTATTATAAAAGCCATTCTACAAAAATTAGTGCAAACTGACTTGCCAGATGCAAAACAAAACAAAATAAAAAAACCCACCAAAAAAACCCAAAGCAAAACCAAAAACACCTGACAAAGTGACACATGAAGCATGAAACAAAGGAAAGCAAAACACCTCCAAAGAACACAATGATCTAGCAATAGATCCCAAAGTAAAGTAAAGCAAAGCAATGCACTGCTTAAGAAGGAAGTCAACTGCATGGTTTTAAAGGAAAATTTATAAGATGAAAGATATGAATGAACTGCTGTGGGATGTCTTTCTGTATGCTGTGAATATGTGTTGCTCCCATTGGCTATAAACAAAGCTGTTCTGGCCTATGGCAAGGCAGCTTAGAGGTAGGTGGGAAATCCAAGACAGAGAAGATAGGCAGAGGCAGAAGAGATGCCAGCTGCCAAAGGAACAGCAAGATGGCCA
Organism: Peromyscus eremicus; assembly: GCF_949786415.1. Lineage (NCBI taxonomy): Eukaryota > Metazoa > Chordata > Mammalia > Rodentia > Cricetidae > Peromyscus > Peromyscus eremicus. Next base: position 14,796,959 of record NC_081435.1, read on the forward strand.
TGTGGAAATTTATAGATTAATAGAAATGGGTTAAGTTGTAAGATCTAGTCAGCAAAAAGCCTGCCACAGGCCATACAATTGGTAATTAATATAAGCCTTTGAATGATTATTTTATAAGCCGCTGAGGGACTGTGGGGCCGGGCGGGAATAGAGAAACTTTCTGCCTACAATGAACAAAGAAATGAAAATTGTAAGAAAGCAGCAAATAGGAATTCTGAAGCTAAAGAGCTAAATGACATAGTAAGAGTCTCACCAGCAGAACAGATCAAGCACAAGGAAGATTTCCAAGCTTGAATACGTATCTTTGAAATAATCCTAAGCAAAATTAAAAAGAATGAAAAAAGCCTTTAAAATTTATAGACCACCATCAAGACTGCAAACTATTGCATTACAGGTATTCAGAAGAAGGGAGAAGCAGAGAAAATGTAGGAAGCAATTGCTGAAAGTAATTGGCAAGTGGGAATAAATGCAAAATCTTTGTATAGATACTGATACTCCAGTCTAGGAAGTTCAAAGTCTTGGTAGAGATACTGATATCCCAGTCTAGGAAGTTCAAAGTCTTGGTAGAGATACTGATACTCCAGTCTAGGAAGTTCAAAGTCTTGGTAGAGATACTGATACTCCAGTCTAGGAAGTTCAAAGGCTCTAATGCAGTAGCTTTCAACCTTCCTAATGCTGTGACGCTTTAATATAATTCCTCATGTTGTGGTGACCCCCAACCAAAAATTATTTCACTGCTACTGCTACTTCATACCTGTAATTTTTTTTTTTTTTTTTTGGTTTTTCGAGACAGGGTTTCTCTGTGTAGCTTTGCGCCTCTCCTGGAACTCGCTTGTAGCCCAGGCTGGCCTCGAACTCACAGAGATCCGCCTGGCTCTGCCTCCCGAGTGCTGGGATTAAAGGCATGCGCCACCACCGCCCGGCCCCATAACTGTAATTTTGCTACTGCTATGAATTGTAATATAAGTATTTTTGCCAAAGGTTTGCCAAAGGGGTTGAGATTCACAGGTTAAGAACCACTGTCCTAATTCATTCCAACAAGAAAAGTGAATAATATGGTATAAGCAAACTATCAAAAGTATGAAAAAATTTAAAAACGGAAACATGATCATTTTTATTGGACTAGAGAAGCACCTAGATTAGTAAAGCATACATTGGAGTATGTATGTCAGAGTGTTTCTAGATAGGATTAACTGAGGCAGGAGACCCATCCTAAATGTGGGGGGCAGTATGCCATAATGTGAGGTCTTGGGGGAGTACAAAGCAGGAAGGGAGAAAGCCCAGCACAGGCAATTCTCTTTTTGTTTCCTGGCCACCATGATAAAGCTACTCTGCTTTGCCATACTCTTCCTGCCATGATTCATTGAAACCTCCAAAAGTATAAGACAAACTTCATTTTTTTCTCTACTTCAAACTAAAATAAAACCAGAAGAGTCTAACAACAGTCTTCTTCCAAAATCATACAAATGAAGAGAGAATTGGATATGCTCAGGGTTCTGAAAAAAAAATGCCAACAAAGAATATTGTACAGAGCCTTTAAATATTAAGAATATTAAGAATTATTAAATCTTCCCAAGACAAGTGTGTGTGTGTGTATATGTGCTTATATATTTATCTTAGTTACGGTTTCTATTTCTGTGAAGAGACACTAAAACCACAGCAAGTCTTAGAAAGGAAAACATTTAATTTAGGTGGTAGCATACAGTTCAGAGGTTCAGTCCATTATCATCATGGTGGGACATGGCAGCATGCAGGCAGACATGGCGCTGGCTTACAGCTTGACCAGGAAGTTGAATGTGACACTGAGTAAAGCTTAAGCAAAAGACACCACAAAGCCCGCCGCCACAATGACATACTTCCTCCAACAAGGTCACATCTACTTCAACAATGCCATACCTCTTAACAGTGCCACTCCCTTTGGGATTATGGGGGTGAATTACATTCAACTACCACAGTATATATACCCAAATATTTAATAAAGACAAGACATTTGCTCTAATAGACTAACAGACTCTAAACTAGCAACAGTCAGGTACTGAAGCAATTTTATCAACAGATAACTTTTATCAGTAGACAAATCATTCATAAAAATCAACAAAAAAATTAAGCTATTCTTCAGACTTTATGGACATAACACACACTTATAGTCCATTTCAACCAAAAGCTGCAGAATAACACTCTTCTTTTTAACACATGGAACATTCTATAAGAAAATTATGATAATCTATAATAGTCTCATGAAATTCAAAAAAAATTCTGACCACTGTGGAAGCCCAGAGAGGTTTCCTAGTGAGATCTGAGCTTGCTTTACCCAGCAGGGATTGATAAGGGGATGAATTGACCATGTGTGTAGTTACCAGGTGTTTGGAAAGGTCTGTACTTGGCTGTGCTGAGGGGGTGGGAATTCTTTGCTCCACCCCTTGGCATTCCTTTAGAAGAGACAGAAGGAGCTGGTGGATAAAGATCGAGGCCCTCCCGAGGCTATCCTATGTTTCTATCTGTCTCTCTCACCTCTATATTTCTATCTAAATCTTTTATCCCTCACTTCTAGAGTATCCTGGGGAAATTTATCCTTGTGGAATTTACCTTAAATCAGGAGACTAGCATGTGGTGGTCTGGACTGTTATTTCTGTTAGTCCTTGAATGTGGCTAGGGGAGATAGCTGATTCCAGTGTTAAAAGGGGAGAAACAGATGGGCCTGAGGGAAGGAAGTCTTTCCTGAGGTTGTTCTCATATACCTCAAACGTGTATGTACAAGTAGTGATCAGTCCACACTGTTAGCAATTCTTAGGAAAAAATCAATTGGGAAAGCTATGAAGGCACACATGATTTTCATAACAGAAGACAGCTGATATATAATAAGCCAAATAACACCAAAAGCTCCTTGAAATTTGGCTTCTTCTGAAGGAATTCCTTAATCCCTTCAGGTAGTGGATTTGCCATAACCAGCTGAGTTCTTATGATATACTCCTGCGGCCCGTAGCATGAAGGGGATTGTCATTTGTTATGTAGTAAATGCTTACAATATATTCACAGCAGGAGTGTATGAAGGACTTATCTATAAGGAAACTCAGAATCTATGGACATAATCTAAGTGAGATTGAAAAGAAAAGGGGTCTTTTGCCAAATTGTTGGGTCTCTGTGAGCCATAGTTCTATCAGTAGCACACTACACTGGAGTCTAACCCAAGAACTGTCAGGGACTCTGTAACTATGCAATGTCACCAAGGTGTCTAATAATAATATAGCTCTCCGGGCCCTGAGATGCTGTGAAAATTCAGAGGCAGATTCTATCGTTATATATGAACCATGAAAAGTTCTGTTAATGAAAAGCATTTAAGTCCGATAAACTATCAGAGGAAAATTGGGAAGCATCATCCACAGATCTGGTTAGGGTTTTCTGCAACACTTAACCATTTTCTGTTTAGCATGATGAATACTAATAGGCATCTTTTTCTTCCACAGCTGGACTTGTAGTTTTGTTGTGTATAAATACAACTTAAACATCCACTGCTTTCATAGGATTACCAGGGTCAGAGAAGACACTTCGCTGGGAAAGTGGAATGGAATAAAAGGCAGTTGTGGCCTAACATAAGAATATGTTTCTTGCTCTAATCATTCCTTCCCTGGGGCATTTAAATTGACCTTTCTTTGTTGGGAGATGAAGATTCTACACAGAAACACTTACTTGTTCCCACGAAGAAATCATATGACGTTCAGCAGGCAGCTTTTCTATTATGCTCACTTCTGTTACACCTGGAGAAGATTCTGGAAGAAGAAAAAAATATAGTACAAAGTTGGCTGGCTCACACATTATGTACTTTAGGTAGGTTAAGTGTTGATTACTGCTCTATGGCTATCTAATCCTTTTGATGAGCATTTATACATCCTGTGAGCAAAGCAAAGGACTAGCTGATCCCTCAAAGGCCCAGTACTATAACCTTGTAGGACACAGCATACCTCAAAGGAAGACCATCACCAAACTGCCTCTACCCTCTACATTTATCTAGGTACAGTGATTCTAAACTTTCAGTAATTTCACACTGGATTTCTTGGTAAATGTCCACACTAACAGTTAAAAGGAATAAGGAATAGCACCTCTTCAAATTTCTATAAGAAATAAGACTTATCCAGGCATGGTGGTACATGACTTTAACCTGGCACTCAGGAATCAGAGGCAGGCAAGCAGGTAGGTATCTGTGAGATTGAGACCAATATTGTCTACATAGCAAGTTCCAGGACAGCCAAAACTACATAGAAAGACCCTGTCTTAAAAAAAAAAAAAACCAACCAACCAACCAACAAACAAAAAACCCAAAAAACCAAGATTAAGAAAATAAAAAGACTTGATTTCTAACTTTCTTCTAAAGAAAATCCATCTTCTGAACATATCATCGTACTTGATGGACCTCAGGATTTAAAAGTGAGGCTAAGCTAGGCATGGTGGTACAAACCTCTATTGAAGTACTTGCCAGCCTGAGGAAGCTGGGTCTACCAGAAGTGAAGGCTACACTGTATTAGTGAGTTCCAGGCAAGCCTAGGCTGCATAACAGAACAATGCCTAGATACATAAACAAACAAACGCCAAGTTGGGGTTGGGGAGATGGCACAGTGGGTAAAGCCTGCTATGTAGAGTTCTGATATGTAGAGGATGTGAATCCTCATCCATAAAACAAACAACAAAATCACTGCCAGTCAACTACCAGACAGATTAAAAAAAAAAAAAATGATTCATCCCTTGCGGATTTCACAATGCTCTGTTAACATCTTTAATTTCAGACTGTAGGCTTCTAGAATTTCGAGAGAGTAAATTGCTATCATTCTAAGCCACTCAGTCTGTGGTAGTTTTTAGGGCAGCCCTAGTAAACGAATGAAAAGTCTACCTACTTTCTGTGATACTGCATGTATTATTCTTACTGCTGTCACCCTATATGCCATGGTTACTGTAAGTCATGATAAAAAAAAAATCACACCCACAAACCCTCTTCTTGTTTTGATCTGTCCTCAGCATACTATAAATCTGGCTCACACTTAGCTTTGTTTCCAATTCAATCTTGTTCAGCGTGTTTGGTTGGCAAAATAGAGGCTTTCATATATTTTTGTTTGATTTTATCTTCTTTCATAGTCCAAATCCTTTGCTCCAGTATCAGTTTTCTCATTGCCTCTATGTCTCTAATCCCCTCAAAACTAAATTTTTACTCACATTCAATTATGTTGTAGCCCCTTTCTGATACACACACACAAGTGTGTCCATGCTTCTGTTGACATATATTTCAAGTTCTACTTCCACCACAAAACCACTTTAGATTACTCTACCTTGCAGTGATCTCTAATTTTCCTGATACCACCATATCCCATACTATGTAAATTAAATGCTATATGTTCATATTTAATGACATGATATTTTGAGCTATATATATATTTTTTTTTTTTGGTTTTTCGAGACAGGGTTTCTCTGTGTAGCTTTGCGCCTTTCCTGGATCTCGCTCTGTAGACCAGGCTGGCCTCGAACTCACAAAGATCCGCCTGGCTCTACCTCCCAAGTGCTGGGATTAAAGGCGTGCACCACCACCACCCAGCTTATATACTGGTTTTTTAATATGTGGTCTAACTAAGCATAATATCAACAAAAATGTAGTAAAATGAGTTTTTGATTTGCATATATATAGGTGTATGGTATACATGTGTGTAGGCTCAAGGATGTCTTTAGTTTTCCTTGATCACTTCCCACCTTATTCACTGAAGCAAAGTCTCTCAGTTGAACCCAGAGCCCACTAATATGGGCTAGACTAGATAGCCAGCTTGCTCCAAGGATCCTCTCTCCATCTTCCAAATGCTGGAATTACAGGTGGGCTGCATGCCTATCTGACATTTATGTTGATTCTGTGGACCTGAGCTCTGGTCCTCATGCTTGCACTGCAAGAGTTAATCCACTGAACCATTTCTCCAGACCCAGAAATGAGTTTTAAAATCTCTAGGAATAGGGCATTTTTTTAAAATCTCTAGGAATAGGGCATTCTCTAATACAAGTGTATGTAGATGACTGATCCTATGATTATGCCAGGGCTCTTTCCATGAATCTTAAAAATTTCTTCAAGTTGTCAGAAAACTCAAATCTTGGAATGCAGCAACAAATCAATGTAGGAACTGAGAATTCAGGACTCTACCAATTCTAGTTTTTATGTGGTCAGTAGTTACATGAACAGAGCTGACTCTTCACTTTCCTCTCACTTCAGTAAGACAAAATATTACTACTTTCTTTGGCAGAGGAAGCAAAAAATAAAGCATTTTGAAACACTAAAAATTACTATAGAATCACATATTTTTTTCTACTTTTGTTCAACGTCCTATGACACCGAAAACATGGTGCTAAAGTCAGAAAACATGGGTAAGTCATTCTACATCACTGGACATTGGGACGGAAGATGCTGTCTATTCCTTCAGTGGTAGCTGTATAGTGATGCTTGTTGACTATACAAATGGGGTAGTTTGGTGTCTAAGGTTACAAGAGGACACATACAATTATCCATTGTTTCAACTCCCTGGTCACTCACTCTAAAATTGGGTAGTATCAGTTCCTTCCTTCTTTGCATGCTAATACCATTTCTCCTTTGCAAGGTAGTCTTATTTCCACCTCCTTGAATTTGGGGTTGTTTTGTATCTGTTTCAACCAGTAAAATCAATAAAGACACACTATGCCAGTTTGGGACTTATACTTTAAATTGACAAAAAGCTTGCCTTTTCCTTTCTTTGAATCTGAAGCCACCACACAATAAACCCAAGTTAATCTTCTGGAAACAGAAGCCATGAAGAACATTGGGGGTCAGCAGTCCCATGAGTGCAGATGCCATCAGATAATTATAGTCACCATTTAACTGTGAATACTTGATAGACCCCAAATGAGAAGTATCCTAGTTAAACTTAGTTAATCTTGGACCTAGAACAGTTACTGATTTGTTTCAAATCACTGTGTATTTGGGGTAGACGAGCAATAGATAAGCGGAACATAGTTCTTAGAAGAAATAATATTTTTAATTCAACAATCAATGATTCAAGATTTAATGAGAATCTGCTATGGCCTCAGCTTGGGAAAATTACTATTACGTACTAAAATTTTAGGTTAAAAAAAAAAAAAACACTGTTTGAAGAAACAATGCTAGTTAGATACACAAGACAAATGTTAAAAACCATGAAAGCTTTAGGATAATGGATAATTATTTTAAACTTAGGTAAAAATGATCCTGAGTACCATAGTAGTTAGAGGCAGGAGGTCTATGAAGACTGAAGACATCAAAGATGTCAAAAATAATGCCCAGTTGATCTGGACCTTGTGGAATGATGTGGCAATATGTGCATACAGGCTCAGTGGAGACCTACTTCTGTTCCTTCCAGACATGCATTCCTGTTAAAGACTGGCCAGCTAATGACTGCAATTTTCAGAGTCCAATGAAATTAAAGTCCCTCAGGTGAAGTCAATTCCTATATAGAAACCATGCTCATAAAATCTGGACAAGTAGCCGGGCGGTGGTGGCGCACGCCTTTAATCCCAGCACTCGGGAGGCAGAGCCAGGCGGATCTCTGTGAGTTCGAGGCCAGCCTGGGCTACCAAGTGAGTCCCAGGAAAGGCGCAAAGCTACACAGAGAGACCCTGTCTCGAAAAACCAAAAAAAAAAAAAAAAAAAAAATCTGGACAAGTAATGAGTAGGTGAGGCAGCACGCAAAGAGAGAAACTTGGTTTTCTCAGAAACATAATTGGAGGTATTTTGATTGCAAGGAGTCACCGTAGTGGTGTTAGCAGTAGCAAGAGTAATATAATTTCTTTTTCCCCAGCTTCATTACACTAACTATAGGTATTTCTTATTCAGTATCTCCTTTTTGCAATAAGTTTCTCACTTCACTTCTCCCAATGATTTTGTAGGACATGTCCCTTAGTTGATCCTTGGATAAACTGTAATTCTAGCTTTAATCTAGCTAGACTAGATTCTATCACTTGCAATGAAGAACTCTGAAAAAATACTAACAGTTTTAGTTTGTGGGCTCAGAAAAGGTGATTTGCTAAGAACTGGGAGATACAAGTCAGAAAGATGTCATTTACACAACAAGAACTGTGGCCACAACCTGTCCCCTACCCCTAACAACCAACCAACTATGGAAAGCTTTGGGATACAAGAAATGCCAACACAATCTATAAGATCCAGAGGAAGAAGATAATCTTTAGCTAGAGAAGGATATCAAAAAAGTTAAGTTTATTATATAAACTAAAGAGTTAGGCAAGCGCACATTTGAAGCCAGGGACAAAGTGAGACATTCAAGGATGGAGACAGACAGTATAGAAGCAGGGGTGGGTGGACAACACAGAAAATTAGTTAACAAAGCTCAAACCAAAGGTGGTTATTACAGAAGACTAGCTTGTGAGGCTGGTCAACGGAAACCTCCCCTGCTCCCCACAATTTTTAACATTGAAAAAGCTGTAAATGGAAGCTTTTCTCAGTCCTGCCCGCCAGTTCCCATAGCTGTATCCAAATAATCATTCAGAGACTTAGTACTAATTACAAATGTTTGGCCGATGGCTCAGGCTTATTACTAACTAGCTCTTACAACTTAAATTAACCCATTTCTATTAATCTATGTATTGCTATGTGGCTGTGGCATTACCAGTCTGCTGGCATCTTGCTCTTTGGGCTGCTGGATGGCGTTTCTTTCGACCCTGCCCTTCTTCTCCCTGTATCTCTGCTTGGATTTCCCACCTAGCTACATCCTGCTCTGCCATAGGCCAAAGCAGCTTTATTTATCAACCAACAGAAGCAACACATATTCACAGCATTCAGAAGGACATCCCACATCATAAAGCTATTGTGCTCAAATGTGGCACTAAATCACTAACATACTATCCTTTTGGGAATCTGAAATCTTGATAGCTGTGATCAGTTGCTTTGCCTATATAGCTAGACTCCACTAAATCTCTGGAATTTGTTCTTTCTGTGTGTGTGTGTGTGTGTGTGTGTGTGTGTGTGTGTGTGTGTGTTTGTACATAGACTGGAGATTGGATACAGGATTTTGTGTTTGCTAAACGAGTGCTGTATCACTGAAATACATCTCCAAAGAAGGATTTTGGGTTTTAAGCAGCCTTCCTTGTATAGAAACACTACACACACACACACTGTAGCATTTGACTGGTTAAGGAAGGGATATATTCTGTGTGGCCACTCAATGCGGGGGGAAAAACTTCATAAGCTTGTACAAGACTTTTCTTGACTCTACTTGATATGTCTTTTCTTCTTACTGATTAGATTAACATAATATAAAAAATATTATGAGAGTACTATTGTCTTTGAGTCCCATCCTTCTAGTCAATCAATAAGTGGCTGGTTGTGGACATGTAACAATCTTATATTGACAGTTTTGATTCAGCCTGCTTTGTGTATGTTTTTGGAAACCACAAATAGTTGGGCTGGGTTTTGACCTAGATTTAAGTCTTTTGTTGATACTCATTTATGCTACATTTTCATATTAATATTCACAAACATATCCCCATATACATATATATATACACATACATATATACATATATATATAATTTGCTTTAAGAATTTTTTATTATTCATTTTTAAATTAATTTATTTTACATCCTGGCTGCAGTCTCTCTTTATTATTCATTTTTATGTGTATGGGTGTTTTGCCTGCATGTATGTCTGTGCGTCACATGTATTCAGTGTCAGTGGAGCCCAGAAGAGGGCATCAGATGCCCTGGTACTGGAGTTATAGGCCATTGTGAGTCACCATGTGGGTGCTGCAGACCCCAGTCCTCTGTAAGAGCAGTTAGTACTCAACTGCTGAGCCATCTCTCCAACCTATCATTTTTGTTTGTTTGTTTTTGCTTAAAACATTTGGGAAATGTATTAGTTTTCTACTGGTAAGTAATTAGCACGTATCTGTGGCTTTAAATACCACCCTATTAGCTCACAATCCTGTAGCTCAGAAGCCTGGCATAGTCTACTGGGTTCTAAACCCAATTGACCTATCATTGCACTTGCTGCACTGACTGCTCGGTTGTCAGCTACTGTGTTCTCATTTGGAGCATGGTGTCATCTTGCAGGCTCATTCATGTTTTTCAGAGAACTCAGCTAAACTTTCCATAGTCTCAATTGCTGTGAAGACTACTGTTACTGCTGTGAAGGCCTTTACTTCCTGTCAAGTGGTTCCATACATCTTTAAGAAAACAAGAGCAATACAAACCATCCCACATGCCATACCTCTTTGACATCTCTTTTGTTAACAGCCTGTTTTAAAGGGCATCTCTGATTTAATTAAGCTTACCTGAATAAATTCCCTTTTATCGTGTAACATATCAAAGGTATTGTATTTCCTCAGCTTCATAATGTTGGTGTTCAGAGTGAGAATTCTTATAATGGCCATTGTTTAGAACTCTTATTTTTAAAAATATCTCTATTAAGACATAATTCCCATACCATAAAGTTCACTCTTTTAAAGCACATAAAATTAGTGAGTTCAGTGTTTTAATGCAATTGTGTACATCGTTACACTCAGAAGTAACACCATCTCTATTAGCAGTCACTCCCCTGAATCTTTGCTCATTAGCCTCTAGCAACCCTTAATCTGCTTTAGACTCTACAGTTTTGCCTGTTTGGGGCATTCTCATGTAAATAGAATCCTTCAAGTAAACAGAATAATTCACAATATAACACTCTGCGCCTGGCTTCTTTCATTTTGTTTTCAAGATGAACTCATATTACAGCATGTGTCAGTTATCTATTGCTTTGAATGACTTCAAATTGTTCTATTGACCCCAGTCAGGGAAGCAGGTAGGTTTGTTGGAATTCTTGGCCACACCCCCAGCTACATGACTGTGAATGCACTGGGAAGAAGCTTAGTCATTCCAGGGCCTTATATTCTAGGTAATCTGTGTGCTAATCTGTGTGCTGAGTGGTCACATATGCGCATGCGGCATAGCTATGTAAACCCATATGTGCATGCGGGGGTGGGGTGGGTAGAGGTGGGGAAGGGAATCCATAAAAAGCAGGTCACAGACCCCTCCCCCGTCTCTCCCTGCAGGATCTTCCATAGGCCTAAGCACATCCCTTCTGTTCCCTTCCCCTAATAAACTCTTATAGTGGGTTTTCTTGTGCCTCCTGGCTTTTCTCACAGAGTAAACAGGGCCACTTAATGAATAACACAGGGCTGAATAATACCTAACAAGGTTAACTGCAGATCTTCACCTATTGCTCCTCTCCCCCAAATCCAATCCCCCAGTCTCATCTCTGACCACCTGTGGCATCCTCCCTTAGTCCTCTCCCCCATCTCCAGTGGATCACCCAGATATTTCCCTGCTAACTTTCCTCCCACTACTCAGAGCTTTATCCTGGACCCTAACTCCAGTAGGCAGTCAGTCCCTAGAAAGCCATAGGCCACTCTAATCAGGGAACAAGAAGGCTTCCAGCGTATCTTCACCTAGTGCTCTTCTCCTCCAAATCCAATCTCCACTTGGTGTGGCCTGCATGGCGACCACTGCTGCTTGACAGAGTTCCAGCATTTCTACTTTGGGGATCACAATTCTCTAGTACCCCTTTAGTTTAATTTTCAATGATTCTCACTATGTGTTATGGGAGTTCCCTTATGCCTTTTCCTTTGGGAAATTTTGTGTGGGCTTTGAGGGATGAAAATGTATACAAAGATAGTCTCTTTAAACAAAATAATTCTTTGGAAAAAAATTCCCCCCCAAAGTGGAACCATACAGCATGACAACTCTGTCTACTCCCACACAAGTTAATACCAAGTTGCTAGAACAATTAGATAAGTAACATATGCTTGGTAAATAATGTATTTTTGATAATCAAAATTTATAAATTCTTAAGGTCTACTCAGATTCACAATAATATTTGTCTAGTTTCGTCTTTGCTCACTTTTAAGCTTTAGTTATTTGGATAAACTAAGTCATACAAAAAACTGCAATATTCAATAATGGAATGTCTGATGGCCCAAAAAAGTCCTTTTCCCAAGGCCAGGCACTTAGACAAAAGCCCTCATTCTCTCAGGGGCTTGATTGCTAAAATAAGGAGACATTTTTATCTTTGGCAGAATAATTTAGGCTCTTACATTAACATATGACTGGTGCCTGTTAACTTGTCAAGGCCAATGCTAACTTCCTCAACTTCTGATCACAAGCCACGCCCCAGCTCACATGCCCCCTTTCTCCTTTTAACCCTTTGTACAATTATAGAGGTACATTCTTTTTTTTTTCAATAAACAGGCAGCCATTCTGATTCACCCTAAGATCCTGTCAGTCTCCTCCTTCCCCCCGACTCCACACCTACTCTTTGGGTCCTTAACTACTCCGGAGCCCGACTCCAGCACCCACTCTCACCCCAGCTCTGCAGCAGACCACCTGCTGAGCCCCCTTCCTTCTCCAGTGGATCACACAGACCTTACCCTCCTAACTCCCTGCCCAAACTCACTGATTTATCCCATCCCCCAACTCCAGAAGGCAATGCCTGGGAGACTCAAGCCACTGCAGCCAGGGTAGCAGCTAGGCTAACTGCAGATCTTCACCTCTCCTTCCACTCCTCCAGTCTCATCCCAAGATATGTAACAGACCCTCTGCTGTGGCCTCTCCTCACTCTCTGCTCCCATTCCCAAGGAACTAAGCACATATTGGTGGAATACCCTACTTTCCTCCCTTCCTGTGGGTCCCCTCAGATCTCCATTCCAGCCAATCCCCATTCCTAAGTGTGAGCTTGGAATACCTAGAAGCACTACCATGTTCTCCTAAGAACCAGAAAGGGCAACAGAAACAAAACAAAACAAAACACCCACCCAACAAAGACAAGACCAGATATCAGCACCTAAATGCTTCCTCCTGACATGGCTAACTATTACATAGTGTTTGGAAAGAGTCTGGTGGAAGATCCACCTCAACTCCCCTCCCCATCTCTTTCCCTAAACCTGCCCCTTCAAAGCCCATCAAACACAGCTCCTTCTTCAGAGAGGCTCAAGACCACTCCTACAGGGTAAACCTGGGCTTTCCAATTTGGTCTGATTCAGTTTGCTGCATTGGCGGAGAGGTCTTCAGGAGGCCTAAACTTATCACATAGTAGCCCAACCAGAGTGTTCTGGTGGAAGCTCTACCTCAGCTCCCAGCATCCATATACCCAAAGAGTCTGGAAAGTTCTTGTGGACATTCTACCTCAGCTCCTTCCCCCATCTTTCTCTCCCCAAACCCTGCCTCACCTCAGAAAGTCTGCCAAACATGGCTCCACCCCCAGAGGGTATTTAAGGTCCGGCTCCAGGTTTTCCCTCATGGTTCCTCTTCCCCTGGAACCACCCAGAAATGCTCTGCTCAGATTAAACCTGAACTTAATAATTCGGCCTGATCTGACTTATTACATTGGCAGCTGTGTTACTCACTACCAGGGGATTTAAACTTTTCACGGAGGAGGAGAAACGGAACAGAACACCACAGAGATGAAGACGGATCCTGAGTGGTGGCCAGTACAAAGAGAGAAAACACCTAGGAGACTTGTGTTAGAGGGCAGGTCGTTTATTTGGAGGGGCAAGGGACAGTTATACCCCAGGAAGAATGGCCAATTGGATCCATACAGTGGTATATCCTTGGCTGGTAAACCTCAAGGGTGCTTCATTTGCATACTTGGGAGCAGTAGGGGCCTGGGGAAGGAGCCTTATAAGGTCATATAGAAAAGAAAGGAAACCCAGCTGGGAAATGTTTTGGTGGTCAGATAAACAGCAACCAGTCCCTGTAGCCTTGGAGATGTATGAGCTTATCACTTGCTGTGTGCATGGGGCAGTTGGAGACACCGAAGGGCTTGGGGTCTGCTGGTGCAGGGTGGGGGTGGGGGGAGTAGCCAAACTCCCGCTCCCACGATGAGAAAATTTCGTGTTTTAGACATGCTTAGACCCCTTCTTAGCTTCAGGCCAGCCCTGCACAACACCTAGAATTACAACCTTCATGCTACACTGAAGCATTGCTGAAACATGGAAAAAAGCCTTTATGAATAACAGAGGTCCTTGAAGAGGAAATGAATAAACCTCTTAAAGAAATCTCTGAAAACAAAAACAAACAGTGGAAGGAAATGAATAAAATAATTCAAGACCTGAAAACAGAAACAGAATAAAAAAAGAAAAATCAAATTGAGGGAAATCTGAAAATGAAAAATTTAAGAACTTGAACAGGAACTTCAGAGGCAACAGAATAGAAGAAATGGAAGAAAGAATCTCAGGCATTGAAAACACTATAGAAGAAATGGATAACTCAGTCAATGAAAGAAAAAAAAAATCCTGCACAAAATATCCAGGATATTTGGGACACTATGAAAAGATCAATTCTAAGGATAATACAAATAGAGAAAGGAGAAGAAACCCAGGCAAAAGGCATGGAAAACATTTTTAACAAAATCATAGAAAAAAATTTTCCTAACCTAAAGAAGGAGAGATCTAGTAAAGAAGTACAAGCACATAAAACACCAAATAGACGGGACCAGAAAAAAGTCCCCTCTGTTTTGCTGGAGCCCCTGCTTGCCTCTCCACAGTCCTGTCCAGAAAGCCCGCTCCCTCCTTCCCTCCCTCTCTCTCCAAACCCTGCCAGTTCAGAGAGCCTCAGAACAAAGAAAAGGTGCCAAACAGCCCAGTTCTGCATCCCTGGCAGCTACTGCAGCATCTCCCCTGAGGGTGCCAGCTGCCCAAGTCTCTGCCTAAGCACTCAGCTTTTGACCACACTTGGGCATAACCCTGGCTTGTGGCAGACATGTCATCGCCCCTCACCTACAGTCTATAAAACTTTCCTGCCCTGGCCTGGGCATACTACTTCTTTGGCTTCAAACTCTGGGACCAGAGAACCCACCTGGGAGCTGCTTTGCTCAGTATACCTGTTGTTACACTTTTCCAATTCAGCTTGATCTGGCTTACTTGTTACTGGGGTGGTGGTGGTGGTGGGGACATGATGGGATGATGATGACCTATTACTCTCTGCACATAATAATCAAAATATTAAACATACAGAACAAATAAAGGCTATTAAAAGCTGCAATGGAAAAAGAACAAGTAACATGTAAAGGCAGACCTTTTAGAATAACACCTGACTTTTCAATGGAGACGCTAAGGGCTAGAAGGGCCTAAACAGATGTGCTACATACTCAAAGAGAGCACAGATGCCAGCCCAGATTACTATACCCAGCAAAACTTATAATATCAATAGATGGAGAAAGAAAGACATTCCATGATAAAACCAAATTTAGGCAATTATCTGTCTACAAATCTAGCACTACAGAAGGCACCAGAAGGAAAACTCCAACGTGAAGAGGTTAACTATTTATTGCTCTATTGAAAGTGTGCACTGGGAGAACAGAGCCTAAAAATGGGGTGGATTCATGTCTCATGCAATAGCCAATTTTATTCAGAACATCAGATAATTTATACTCTGAGGGTTAAGAAGAGTCACCCGAGTAAAGTTTACAATCATAAGGATAAGCCACATGGCTCAAAAACAAGTTTTTTTCCATAGAGGCATATACACAAATAACAATAGCCAGTTGTAATGAATAATCTGAAATAAATTCATTCGTATCTGCTACACCTAGGAGGGGCATGAAAGCACATTCCGAGAACAATCCATGTTATGGAACGGAGATGACAAGACTCTTGTCTTGATTATTTGAAGTTTCCTCACAAAGTCTCAGAAATCTCACAGAGCTTCATCCATGTACTCTGACAGTTAACCATGCCCAAGAAAACACAGGGAATAATCCCAAACCAGCAAATCAAATACCACCCCACTCCCACCAAGATAACAGGAATCAGCAAATATTGCTTATTGATACTCTCAATATCAATGGTCCCTGATAAAAAGACAGAGACTAATAGACTGGGTATGAAAACAGGATCCATTCTTTTGCTGTATCCAAGAAACACACTCTAAGACAGACATCACTTCAGGGTAAAAGGATAGAAAAAGATGTTCCAAGCAAATGGACCTAAAAAGCAAGCTGGTGTAGCAATTTTAATATCTGACAAAATAGACTTCGAACCAAAATTAATTAGGATAGGGAAGGACACTACATATACATTAATGAAAAAAATCCACCAAGAGGACATTTCAATTCGTAACATCTATGTACCAAACACAAGGACACTCAAGTTTATAAAAAGACACTATTACAATTTAAATCACATATTGACCATCACACACTGATATCAGGAGATTTCACTCTCATAAACAGACAGGTCATCTAGACAAAACTAAACAGAGAAGTACTGGAGCTAATAGGCTTTATAAACCAAACAGACCTAACACATCATTTCTCCCTAAACACAAAAGAATACATCTTCTTCTCTGCACCTCATGAATTTTCTCCAAAATTGACCACAATGTAGGACACAAAGCAAGTCTCAACAAATACAAGAAAATAGAAATGACTCCTGCATACTATCAGACCACCATGTAGATTAAAGTTGTATATCAACAACATCAGAAAAAAAAAAAAAAACAGAAAGCTTACAAACTCATGGAAACTGAACAATTCTTTAATGAAAAATGAGTCAAGATAGAAATTAAGAATTAAATTAAAGGATTTCCTAAAATTCAATGAAAATGAATTCATAGCATACCCAAACGTATGGGACACAATGAAGGAGGTTCTAAGAGGCAAGTTCACAGCACTAAGTGACTACATAAAAAAAATGAAGAGATCTCATACTAGCAACTTAACACCACATCTGAAAGCTGTAGAACAAAAAGAATCACACCCAAAAAGAGTAGACAGGAAGAAATTATCAAACTCAGGCTTAAATCAATAAAATAAAAACAAAGAAAACAATACAAAGAATCAATGAAACAAAGAGGTTTTTTTTTTTTTTAATTACTCAGTAAGATCAATAAACCCTTACCCAAATTTACTAAAAGGAGAAGCAAGTTTCTAAATTAACAAAATCAGAAATGAAAGGGGACAGAACAATAGACACCAAGGAAATCCAGAGAATATAAGGACATACTTTAAATCTACACCCCACCAAAGTGGAAAATCTAAAATAAACAGAATAAGTAAAACGAACCTCCTTCTGTTCCAAGATTGTTTTGGTTATTCCTGGTCTCTTATGTTTAGATATTAACTTTAGCATTAATTTGTCAGTTTCTGCAATAGAGGTGGTTGAGATTTGATAGTAATTGCAGTTCTTAAATTTGTTGATCTGCTTGGAGAAAACCACTCCATAAATATAAAGATAACATTTCTTCTCACTCATTTTGGGCTTAGTACCATTCAAAAGATTTATACTATTTCAATGTAAAAGTCACAAACTTCTTTCTTTGTTAACTTATTTCTATTTTATTCCTTTTGTATGATTGTAAATAGTTGCTTTCTTAATTTCATTTTTGTATTGCTTTTTGCTTCTGATTGTGTGTGTGTGTGTATGTGTATGTGTTCCAAGAATTCCTTAGGGTTAATTTGTAAGGGTACATCATTACCAAACAGAGGTATCTTTACTTTCCCCCCTATAATTTATTTAATTTCCTGTCTAATTCCCTGGCCAGAATCTCTAGTACAATGCTGAGTGGGTAGAAATATTAAGATTGAAAAGGTCAAGCATAGTATACCTGATACTGCAATTGTTTACAAGGCCTACTTGTAAGGCTGGCTCTTGGATGGCATCTTGAGAAGATGGACTTCAGTGAGGTTTCCATCATTGTTAGATGAACCTGGCTCACTATGTCCGTCCCAATTGCTAATGCAAATAAACTGTGCTGAATATATATATATATATATATATATATATATATATATATATATATATATGATTTTCTTTTGGGAAACTGGAAGTTGGTACATGTTAGATAAATGATGTCTACATCAATAACTGCCAATAATTTTTGGACTCCTCAGTTTAAAAGAGCTTTCCAGATCCATATTTCAGACACATTGTTACACACATGTTGCTAGGGAAATTAAGTATGCCCTGTGTGGTTTCAGTGAGAGAACTCTTGAAAACTTCCACGGAGTTTCCTTAACTTCTATGCCTGCCCTTTTTTTCCCTTTGTTGATTTTGCTTTATCTCTTTCTGCTGGAACAAATTGAGCCTAGCGAATCAGCAAACCTGGACCAGCTTTGCTGAGCTTTTAGCACATTTTGCTATTGTTGTTCTTGATCTTAAGAGTAAAGCAGGTAGTCTGTCAACATGGTGTTAGCTATAGGATTTTCCACAGATGCATTTTATCAAGACGATAAAGTTCTCCATTTCTTCTGTTTTTGCCTTTATTTTGAGGGAAAAAAATTGTATTACTAGCTCAGCCTGACTCTGATCACCATTATACTCCTTTCCCAGTGATAGGGTTACAGACATGTGTCAATATTACTGGTATATTCTATTTATAACGTAAGTTGTTTATTTTCCCCCCAAAGGGTGCTGGATTTTGTCAAGTAGCTTTTTGGCAGTCATCGATGATGTAGGCATTGTCCTTTGTTTTACTAACATTCTATTACATTAGTTTTTGCATATTAAACAAACCACACATTCCCAGGATAAATCAGGCCAGGTGTCAGACTTCTATGATAGGAAATGGCCAAATAAACACACAATTAAACATAGTGCTAATAGGTGCTGCTAAATGAAAAAAAAGGTGGGGGGTAAGAGAGAACAAGACGGAAAGGTGCAATTAGAACTATTTGGGTAAAATTTACCAGAGAGAATACTAATTTGATCAGAAATATGAATGATGAAAGGGAGACATGGAGAGGGAGACAATTCCAGGTGGAAGAAGTCCAGGCAAACTGAAAATGGCGAGAAGCAGGAACAAGCTTACTGTCGTTTAGAGTCATAGCCTCAACAGCAAGATGTCCACAATGGTCCAAACAATGATCAACATGAAAACAGATCCCACAAGGAACCTGTGGGTCACCCTAGAGAAATTTCAATTTTGTTACAGTTGTGAGAGGAAGACATTTCCAGCATACTTTCTCAACCAGCTTAGGCAGCTTTACCCATATCCCTCCCTTTATCTTAGACAACCTAGAATCATCTCTGGGACGTGGTTCTTTTTAACTTCCCCGAAAGGCTAGGCACCTCTCGGTCTCTGCTACCTTTGATTAGTCAGTGAAATAGTACTGATTTGTTGTGGGCGCTTGGGGAGTTAATGTGTTTGTTTCACACACCCTGTTTCTTCTACAGCTGTACCCCAGTGGCTAACTTTGCGGTGGTTAGTTAACCAATATCCAATGAAAAGAACAACTCTCAACTCCTTCGGCGCTGCCAGCTCCTTTGCACAGCTCCGTGCAGTACACAGAAGCGCTGGACAGTGGTTGCCTTGGGACACTGGCAGCATCATGACCTCAGTTCACCTCTGCACCCACCAGCAGCAAGATTTGCATTTCAGGGATACAATCTAGGCTGAGGAAGCCCCCTGGGAAACACGTCCCCTAGGCTGCCAAGTGCCTCTCTCTGCTCCTCCTTGCAGGTGTGAGGCGACCCTCCCGAACTCTCAGCACCTGGCCAGACACCCCCTTTTCTGCAGAATTCGCAACAAGCCATGGCCCGTGCAGTCAGGTCCAGCTCCCTGCAGTCCAGCCAGCGCCCGCCCATTGTCCTACCCCACTCACCGAGGATGCGAGTGATGCCCAGGGTCAGCTTCTCCAGGTGCGGCTTGCTGCCGGCTTGCAGTGGGGGCTGCATCTCCTCCATGGCACGCGTCCCCCCTCCGCGCGCGGCGGCGGCGGCGGCGGCGGCGGTGGTGGTGGCAGTGACCGGCGCCGCCGTGGAGAGCCGGCTTGCCGGCTGACGCGGCCGACCCCGCCTCAGCTCTGCGGCCGTCGGGCTCACGGCATGCCGGGAGTTGTAGTTTTCGGCGCCTGAGGGCTCGGCCAGGAGAGGATGGGCGCCCCGGGGGGCTCTGGCTGCAGCAGTTCCGCTGGGCGCTCGTTCCCGCGACCCTGGCCGGGGCCTCACCTCACATCTCCGCGACCCCGCCTCGCCTCGGCCGGGAGCCTCTGCCCTCGCCAGGGTCGGAGGCGCAAGCGGGGGCGGGCCTCTGCGCCGAGCGGCCAATGGGGACTGAGCCTGGCGGCCGGGGCGTGGCGGCCCCGGCGCGACGCTTCGAGTGGCGGTTGTTTCAAGATGGCGGGCGCGGCGGGCCCCTCCCTGCCCGGCTCGGCGTTCTGGAGCCGCGACGGTATCCTTTGCCCCGCTGCTAGGGGGCGCCGCGCCCTCCGGGGTGGCGAGGGTGGGGGCGCGAGGCTTCCAGTGGATCAGAGCAGCGCGGCGCGCACCCGGGGCCAGGGACGGGCCTTTCCACTTCCAGCGGGGTGTCCCCGCGCCTGGCGACGAGGTGTTGTTGCTAGGTGGGAATTCTGGCTCCTGAGAAATCCGCCCTCCTTGACTGTGGGTTCTGCAAAGATGGCCTTTGATGGGGATGTCTCAGGCACGGCTGGCTGGAAAAGCTCCTCTGCCAACCCTTGCCGAGAGGTCACTGGTTGGTTGATGGAGGGTGCCAAGTGAGTTTGTAGTGGTAGGGAGGGCAAGTGTGGGTGGACACACTTTTGCTAGGTGGGCTGCGAGTCTTTTTCTCTTGATTTGGAATTCCCTTTAGTGTGCGTCACTAGGAGATCAGGTGATTTTATTGGCCTCTTGGACTTGTAAGGTCCTTTAGTGATGCTGTATTTTCTCGGCTGGTGCTAGTTAGGGAATACAATAGGAAGTGCCTGGAAGCAGTGTTGACTTACTAGGTTGTGCATCACCCTTGTTGAAAATTGAAGTTTGGGAATTGTTTTTGCTCAGGAAGCTGTGGGGCTTTCTAGTCGCGCAGTAGTTAGAATTCTCGGTTCAATAGCTGATGAGATTTCACAGTAGTTCATTTCTAGGATTAGGTTAGCTCTTGCATCCTAAGCTTTTATCTTGGTTATGTACTTCCTTGCTAGAGGGGCATTACTAGAGAGGAAATGTAATCAGTGTTCCCAAGTGCCTGAAAAGAGGCCAGTTGGTTTGCTAGGTGTAGTGATGACATTGTTTTTAGGTATTACTGTTACCTTTGGCAAAATCATTCTGGACATTCTATTCGTAGCTCCCAGTGAAACTTAGAAAATGGTATTACCAGTTTCCTTTATTGAATTACTTGGGTTAGAGTTTCTTGGGTGCAGACAGGAATACGTTTGCATTCTGTGCGGCTGAGTGTTTAGTGCTGTGCACTTACTAAACAGAATTACTGCTTGTCTCTGATAGGTGGGCGAGGAGCAAATGAAGTTACCTCATGTACTGTAGAAGAAAGCATACCAGTGTACTCTCAAAGGAAAATTTTTCCCCTTTACTTATTAGAGTTGAAAAGCAAATGTGTGCATCAGGACCGCTGTGCTGAAGTAGGAACTCAGGAAATTGGGATCCGTCTTTTCCTTAGGAAAAAAGTTATTTGCTTATAACAGCTAATGGTATTTTTCTGACATACAGTAGAGGAGATGACAGTCTGTTTCACTGGAACTGAACAAATTCACAGTGTGTGGTCCAAACCTTTGCTTTTGTTGTTAGCAGCCTTGTACTCATTTATGTAGTCATAACACTAATCATTTGTTATAGAAGTAAGAATATATTCCCTACCTTTTACATTTTCTCATGAGCTGAATAGTTAATGTAAAACATTCAGACCTCTCTACTCATGATGAGAAATTGAAATCATATGGAAAATGTGATGGTAATTAGGTTCTATAGAAATTCATATATAAGAAAGGAATTGCAAAGTTATTGGTATCGCCTTTTTCCTCAGCCTATTCCATCTAATGACCAATTAACACTCAGCCTCTGATATTTTCATTCTAAATCTCCATAGGGCATACAGCTGTGTTAAATGTACATTGTTGCTATTTGCTGAAAAATGTAATGATAATTGTGGGCCATTTGGTCTTTGAGTCTTGATTTCTTTCTGACACATTGGTGATTATTTCCCAGACCACTCCAGAGTAAAATTCCACTAGGATAAAGTCAGAAAGTGTGCACCTATGACCTGGTATTCTTTGCACATTAGTGAATAAAAGATTTTCAGTGCTTCACTTAAATGATTAAATGAATGTGATTGAGAGATTTCTCAATCCTAGAAGTTTTCATCATGAGAGAGCAGATTATCAATGATGGATCATCACCTTTAAAAAGAGTTGTAACAACTGCACATTTTGAGTCAGCAGTGCTATTTGACACAAGGTATTGGCATCTAACGCGTGAATAATGAGGATGCCACATTGCATCTTATGGGTTAAATCTTCTGGTAAAACACAATTTTTTGGTCGTGAATTTCTTTGCTAATCTATATTGTTCATAGTAGTATTAGAAGTGGATGGATACTCTTTCTCCAGTATCCAAATTTGATTACTAATGTGCACTTGCTGGGTTAACAGAATTAATAACAATATAAATAAATATGAACTACAAGGGAGTGGCCCAAAACATTGCAATAATTATCATCTCTGTCATTGAGTTTTCAAGTAAAAATAGATTGAGACTTTACATTGACTATAAACCTAATTTACCTCAAAACATCTGTGGTAAATAAAAATGACATATACCTGTGTTGCTGGTAAATGATTCCCTATTCAAAGAGTTAGGGAACAGTAAGCAATACTTGGCTTAGTTCTTTCCCATGCTCCTTCCTCTATACCACTTCTGCCCTGGCTTCCAATTATTATTTTCCTTCTGGGGATGTAGCTGTGTTGTTATCATCATTGAAAATATTTTGTAACTTGAAGTAATTCTTGTTGAAGTACTTCTAACTAGAGAAATAAGGTGGCATGCAGGTCCAATATACATTTGATATACCTTCTGTCTTTTTGATCTTTCTAAAAAATATAGCTTTGTTGGGAGATTCTATATAAGTTAAATATTTGAGTTCCTAATGAGACAAAATAGATTGTTGCATGTTATTGGAGGAGACAACTTTCAATGCTAGTTTTAAAAATGTTTGTTGAAATTAGTATTTAGAGTTGTTGGGCTCATGGCTCATAAAAATAAATATCAGTGTTATCCCTTTGTAGATGGCTTAGTAAAAACCAGATATTCTTTTTGTTTGGGAATTCATACAAAATTGAATATACAAGATGAAAATCATCATCTTTTTTGATCTTAACATTTTAAAGATATAAGACTGAAAAATGAAATGCATGCATCTACTAATAATAAGTGCTTCAGAGAAAAACAAAATAGGAAAAGGCTGAGGGAAGGGAGGGGTCACAGTTGGAGAGAACTGTGCAGTTTTAAGTGTATGTGTGCTTAGGCAAAGAAGGCCTCAGTCAAACAGTGATGTGTGACCAAGGGCTTAAAGATAGTGAGTGAGTAATAGGAAGATTTTGAGAAAAAGCTGTCTAGCTAAAGAAATTATAAATGCAGGAGCTCTAACACAGGAGCTTATGTATTCACTAACAAAGTCACGGATGCTAGGAGTGAAGGGGAAGTATATCAAGAAATGAAAAGAGAGATAGGGTGGAAAGATCAGATCTTGAGCATTGTAGACATCATACTTTTTTATTCTGAATAGAAATGATATAAGCTTTTAAAATGTTCATTCTATTTTTATCTTTTTAAAAAGTTTAAAAAGTTTTATTCATTTTACATACCAACCACAGATCCCCCTTTCATCCCTCTCCCTGCCTGTCGTGCCCCCCCCCCCCAATCCCTTCTTCCAACAGGGTAAGTTCTCCCATGGGGATAGCAAACAGCAAAGACGTAAAGTTATTATCATACAGGTCTTTCACTTGTTTGGTTAGAGTTACCCCAAGGTATTTTATATTATTTATGGCTATTGTAAAGGTGATGTTTCTCTGATTTCTTTCTTGGTCTGTTTATAGGAGGACTACTGATTTTTTTGAGTTAACCTTGTATCCTGCTACATTACTGAAGGTGTTTATCAGCTGTAGGAGTTCGGGTCACTTATGTAGATTATCATATCTGCAGATAGTGAATGTTTAACTTCTTCCTTTCCAGTTTGTGTCCCCTTGATCTCCTTTTGTTGTCTTATTGTTCTAGCTAAAACTTCGAGTACTGTATTGAATAGATATGGGGAGAGTTGACAGCCTTGTCTTGTTCCTGACTTTAGTGGAATCGCTTTGAGTTTCGCTCCATTTAATTTGATGTTGGCTGTTGGCTTGCTGAAAATTGCCTTTGTTATGTTTAGGTATGTTCTTTGTATTCTTGTTATTTCCAGGACCTTTATCATGAAGGGGTGTTGGATTTTGTCAAAGACTTTTTCAATATCTAATGAGATGATCATGTGTGTGTGTATGTTTTTTTTTTTCTTTCAGTTGGTTTATATGATGGGTTACATTGACAGATTTTTCACATGTTGAACCATCCCTGCATCTCTGGGATGAAGATCATGATGGATGATTTTTTTTTAAAATGTGTTCTTGGATTTGGTTTGCCAGTATTTTATTGGGTATTTTTGCATCAATGTTCATGAGGGAGATTGTTCTGTAATTCTCTTTCTTTGTTGCATCTTTGTGTGGTTTGGGTATCGGGGTAATTGTAGCCTCACAGAAAGAGTTTGGCAGTGTTCCTTCTGTTTCTATTGTGTGGAACAATTTGAGGAGTATTGGTATTAGCTCTTCTTTGAAATTCTGGTAGAATTCTGCACTGAAACTATCTGGCCCTGGGCTTTTTTTGGTTGAGAGACTTTTAATGACTGCTTCTATTTCCATAGTTGTTATAGGTCTATTTAAATGGTTTATCTGGTCTTGATTTAATTTGGGTATATGGTACCTATCCAGAAAATCGTCAATTTCTTTTAGATTTTCCAATTTTGTGGATTACACGTTTTTGAAGTATGACTTCTGAATTTCCTCATTGACAGTTGTTATGTCTCCCTTTTTGTTTCGTTAGTTTGGATATTCTCTCTTTGCCTTATAGTTAGTTTGGATAAGGGTTTATCTATCTTGTTGTTTTTCCTCAAAGAACCAATTCTTTGTTTCATTGATTCTTTGTACTGTTCTCTTTGTTTCTATTTTATTGATTTCAGCCCTCAATTTGATTATTTCCTGGCATCTACTCCTCCTGCGTGAGTTTGCTTCTTTTTGTTCTAGAGCTTTCAGGTGTGCTTTTAAGTTGCTAGTGTGGGTTTTCTCCAACTTCTTTATGTAGGCATTTAGTGCTGTGAACTTTCCTCTTAGTACTGCTTTCATAGCGTCTCATAAGTTTGGGTGTCTTGTACATTAATTTTCATTGAATTCTAGGAAGTCTTTAATTTCTTTCTTTATTTCTTCCTTGACCCAGTGGTGATTCAGTTGAGCATTATTCAGTTTCCATGAGTTTGTAGGCTTTCTGTAATTTGTGTTGTTGTTGAGTTCTAACTTTAAGGCATGGTGGTCTGATAAAATACAGGAGTTTATTGCATTTTTTTTTTTAATCTGTTGAGATTTGCTTTGTGACCGAGTATGTGGTCAGTTTTAGAGAAGGTTCCATGCGGTGCTGAGAAGAAGGTATATTCTTTTGTGTTTGGGTGGAATATTCTGTAGATGTCTTTTAAGTCCTTTTGAGTCATAACATCTGTTAGTTCTCTTATTTCTCTGTTAAGTTTCTGTCTGGTAGACCTGTCCTTTGGTGAGAGTGGGGAGTTGAAGTCTCCCACTATAAGTAGGGTTTGATGTGCGATTTAAGTTTTAGTAATGTTTCTTTTGCATATGTGGATGCCCTCGTATTTGGGGGCATAAATGTTCAGAATTGAGACTTAATCTTGATGGATTTTTCCTGTGATGAATAAATAATGTCCTTCTCAATCTCTTTTGATTAATTTTAGTTTGAGTCTATTTTTTTAGATATTAGGATATCTATACCAGCTTGCTTCTTAAGTCTATTTGATTGGAAAGACTTTTCCCTGTCCTTTATTCTGAGGTAGTGTCTGTCTTTGAAGTTGAGGTGTGTTTTTTGTTTGTAGCAGAAGGATGGATTCTGTTTCTGTATCCATTCTGTTAGCCTGTGTCTTTTTACAGGTGGAATGAGTTCATTGATATTAAGGGATATTAATGACCAGTGATTGTTAATTTCTGTTATTTTTTGGTTGTAGTGTTGTGTGTTTCCCTTCTTTGGGATTTGTTGGTGTGGGATTATCTATTGCCTGTATTTTCATGGATGCATCTAACTTCCATGGGTTGGAGTTTTCCTTCTAGTGCTTTCTATAGGACTGGATTTGTGGATAGGTATTTTTTAAGTCTGGTTTTATCATGGAATATTTTGTTTATTCCGTCTGTGGCGATTGAGAGTTTTGCTGGGTATAAGAGTCTGGGCTGGCATTCATGATTTCTTAGGGTCTGCATAATGTCTGTCCAGGACCTTCTGACTTTCAGAGTCTTCATTGCGAAGTCAGGTGTTATTCTGATGAGTTGGCCTATATGTTACTTGGCTTTTTTCCTTTGCAGCTCTCAATATTTTTTCTTTATACTGTATTTTTAGTGGTTTGATTATTATGTGGCAAGGGGACTTCTTTTTCGGGTCCAGTCTATTTGGTGTTCTGTAACCTTTTGTATCTTCATAGGCATTTCCTTCTTTAGGTTGGGAAAATTTTCTCCTATGATTTAGTTGAAGATATTTTTTGTGCCTTTGAGTTGGTATTCTCCTTCTACCCTTATTATTCTTAGGTTTGCTTTTTGCATGGTGTCCCAGATTTCCTGGACATTTTGTGTTACGACTTTTTTGGCTTTAGTATTTCTTTGACTGTCGAATCTATTTCCTCTATTGTATTTTCCATGCTGGAGATTCTCTCTTCCATCTCTTGTATTCTGTTGGTTATACTTGCATCTGTAGTTGCTGTTAATTTACTCAGATTTTTCTATTTCCAGCATTCTCTCGGTTTGTGTCTTCTTCATTTCTTCTATTTCAGTTTTCAGGTCTTGAACTATTTCCTTCACATATTTAATTGCTTTTTCTTGGTTTCTGGGCTTTCTTTAAAGGACTTATTTATTTCTTCCAATTTTTTGTTTGTCTTTTCATCAATTTCTTTAAGGGAATTTTTCATTTCCTCTTTAAAGTCCTCCATCATCTTCCTAAAATTATTTTTAAGGCCGTTTTCTTCTGATTCTTCTATGATGGGATGTTCAGGTCTTGCTAATGTAGGACAACTAGGTTCTGGTGATACCATATTGCTCTTTATGTTGTTGAATGTATTCTTGCACTGGAGTCTACTCTCCAATTAGTGCAAATGGTGTCTGTGTCTCAGGGAGCCACCCTTGGTCCAATTGGAGATCTTGGTCCAATCGTAGTTGGCAGAGTCTGTGTCAGGGATCAGCTGTGGTTTCGGAGGATGAGTGGGTTTGGGGGGTGGATTGGAGCTTGTAGGTTACAGGGTCCAGTGGGGGATGGTGGTCGTCAGTCCTGACTGCAGGAGTCCTGCCTGCTGGCCTACAACTGGGGCTGCAATGGGTGGGGTATGGGGGTACTGGTTGTACCCCTGGGCCTAAAGCCTAGAGTCTGGGCCTGACCTCTGTTTAAAAAGTAGAATGTTGCCGGGCAGTGATGGCGCACGCCTTTAATCCCAGCACTCAGGAGGCAGAGGCAGGCGGATCTCTGTGAGTTCGAGGCCAGCCTGGGCTACCAAGTGAGTCCCAGGAAAGGCGCAAAGCTACACAGAGAAACACTGTCAACTACACAGAGAAACCCTGTCTCGAAAAAAAAAAAAAAAAAAAAAAAAAAAAGGAGAATGTTGCCAAGTTCTGTATGGAAACAAGAGAGGGCAGTTAGGAGGCAATGGTAGTAATCCTGGTGAGAGAAAAGGTGATTTGCATTTATATGCCATTGTTAGTCAGAAGTTGTTGGGCTGTAGGTATGTGTTGAAGGTTATGCCAACAGAATTTTCTGAATGTGGGATAGAAAATAAAAGTCAAGAATAACTCCATGTTTTGTTTTGGGCAGCTAGGGGTATGAGAAGGGCTATGTGAGGGGTGGTCTTTGAGATTCAAGTAAGGACTTCACTAGTGGACTTACTGAATCTGAGGTAACTTTTATGTGTCTGTCAGTGTTAAATTTAGCAGATATGCTTGAGCTAAAGATTAATTTGGCAGAAATCAACTCACTGATAGTACTTAAAGACAGGAGAATTGAATCAGATCACCAGTAGAATAAGGAAAGAATAAAACCTCTAACTCAGGGGCCCTAGGACACTCCAAAGTGACAAGGAATGGCCAGGATAGGAGGAGTTGAAGAGGAAGGGGCAGGAATTGTTATAAAAGTCAGAGGAGATTTGTGAGTGTGGTATCTCACAATGAAATTTTAGTGAGTGGTCATTTATATCAGATGCTATTGACAGATCAAATCCAAAGAAGCGAATGAATTAATTTATAAGTTTACCAATATGAGGCATTAGAACTAGCTTTATTTGATTGATAGAATGAAAGCTTGATTGGATATGTTCATGACTAATTAGGATGAGAGGAATTGGAGACAATGGAATGTTTTTTATAAGAAGTTTAACTGTAAAGGGGAAAGTAGTGCAGTAGTTGGAGGGGATGTAGGATTAAGGAATTTATTTTCCTTTTTTGAAAAAAGTAAAAAAAGTAATAGAACATTTGTCGGTGGATTTTTCTGTCCTACCAGCCAGCTCCCAAATAACCACATGGAGACTTCTTATTAATTATGAAAGCTTGGCCAATAGCTTAGGCTTGTTTCTAATAAGCTTTTATAACTTAAATGAACCCATTTCTTTTAATTTACTTCTGCCTCATGGCTTTATTACCTTTACTCTGTGCTGCCCACGCTGCTTTCTTGCTTCCTCTGTGCCTGGCTGGTGACTCCACCTTCTTCTTTTTTTTTTTTTTTTTTTTTTGGTTTTTTTTCGAGACAGGGTTTCTCTGTGTAGTTTTGCGCCTTTCCTGGGACTCTCTTTGGAGACCAGGCTGGCCTCGAACTCACAGAGATCCACCTGGCTCTGCCTCCCGAGTGCTGGGACTAAAGGCGTGCGCCACCACCGCCTGGCCTCCACCTTCTTCTTACCAGCATTCTTTTTGCCCTGAAAATCCTGCCTATCTATTGGCTTTTTATAAAATCAATCCCAGTGACATATCTTCACACAGTGTAAAGGAATATTCTACAACAATCTTAAAATGCTAATAGGAACGCTTAATAGAAAAAAAAAGAAAAAAATGGTTGCTTAAACAGAAAGAGGATTGAAAATATCAGCAGCAATATCCTTGGGAGAAAAGGAAAAAAGGTAATTGTGTGTGTGTGTGTGTGTGTGTGTGTGTGTGTGTGTGTGTAAGGGCTCCATTGCCTTTAGATCAGGGCATGAGCACTTCTGTAGCAAGAAGGGAAATGGGGAAGGTCTTTACAGTTTTTTTTCTTAAGGAAATCGGAAACATTATTAGCTGAGAGTAAGAATGTTGGAAGTGTGTCAGGATTGAAGTAGGAGGAGAAATGGAGAAATGTTTGTTTCAGCTTATGAAGCTAAGTAGGGTCCCTATTCTCTACTCAGGTTTTTCTTTTCTAGTTGTGAGCAGACTTTTTGTGAATGATCTAGAAAATATAACATGGTTTCCAGGACATCCTTGGAGAACACCCTATGTCTATCTTGTAATTAAAAGCAATGCTCTATGGAGCATGTTTTATACCATTGTCTTGATTTTTTTTCCTGTTTTTTTTTTTCAAGTATATTTCAAACATTACACATTTATCGAGTGTCCACTGTGTATAAAAGCTCTATGTTAGTCTTAGAGGATATTAAGTAGAAGAATGGTTTCTGTTCCCCAGGAGAACATACCATTCTATTTAATACAGCTCTTTAGAGATTTGTTATTGGTGAATTCAGAGTTGGCTTCTTTGGAACAGTAATTTCTGTTCTCCCAAACTGTCAGACCTTATCCACAGTGTTTGAGGAAATTGAAAACTTAAGAATGCTTATTATCAGTCAACATCTTTTTGTAGGTATTTATTTTTTTATTTGAGGTAGGGTTTCATGCAGTGGAGGATGGCTTTGATCTCTTAATCTTCTGCCCTTTTCCCCTAAGTACTGGGATTATAGGTCTGTACCACCATTCTAGCCTATCAACGCAAATCTTAAAGTTGTGGTAGATCGCACATGTGCTGCAGAAGGCTGTGAGAAACCACCTAGGAGCTCAAGCAGTGGGTGTCATCTGAGAGTTCCTGCTTTTCTGTTACTGTGGGTGATAGAACTTAGGGCCTTGCTCATGCCAGGGAAGCCTTCTTCAGCCCCAACCCTTGCCCAGCTCACATCTCCACTCTCTCCTCCTTGGAGACAGTGTCTGAAGTCAAGACTGGCCTTAAACTCATTCTGTAGTCCAGGCGGGTCTTGAACTCCTCCTGCCTCAGACCCCCAGTAGTTGGAGTTGTGGCCTTGCATCACCAAGTCCAACATATTGCTAGGCAATTCTAATTAGTATTCCCTGGAAAAAGATTCCATCACAAGGATTCTACTGAGATAAAATATTTATCTATTTACTTTATTACTAAATTACAATTTCATACATATACAGTGTGTAGTTTGGTGCTTCTCCCATTTCCTTCTCACTTCCCCTGCCCCTAACTCCTCTTCCCTATAAAAACTGTTTTTCCTGTTTAGTACGTTGGGTTCTTTTAGTAGCTCACAGAGCTTAATTGGGGCTTTCTTTGTGATCCTGACTTTGGAACTAACCTTCTTATTGACTTTATAGATATGTTATTGAACCCGCTACATTATTTTCCACATGGCTGTGGTTAATAACTGTGGTATCTAGAAATCTTTGAAAGCATTTTTTGAACTGAAAATTTTGGAATTTTCCATATCA
This sequence comes from Peromyscus eremicus, assembly GCF_949786415.1. Lineage (NCBI taxonomy): Eukaryota > Metazoa > Chordata > Mammalia > Rodentia > Cricetidae > Peromyscus > Peromyscus eremicus. Next base: position 14,827,707 of record NC_081435.1, read on the forward strand.
TTTGTACAGAAAATTGTTTATGTGCTTCTTGCCTGGGATGTTACCAAATTGTAGATATATCTGGATTTTGACAGATTTCCTAATAGGATCCTCTAGGAAGAAAACTTTCTTGTGATGTTTCTTTTTCTGTAGAAAATGTATGTGTGTGTGTGTGTGTGTGTGTGTGTGTGTGTGTGCGCGCGCGCTCGCATATACATATATATACGGTACATAGATATGCATACGTATCTATGTATATAAAAAACACAATATTTGTAGCAAATGTATATATTATATATACATATATTTGAGACTGAGTTAAATATATTTACATGTATATATTTGCTACAGAAAAAACTATCATAAGAAAGCACAAGAGAGCTTTATGTATATGTGTGTGTGTGTATATATATATATTTACATATAGTGCTACAGGAAAAAAATATATTTTCTGAATTTCTCCTTTTGAAGTTGAAAATTGTTCTTTTTTGTCTTAAAATTTTCCCACATCTTCTATAGTAGGGCTTCTTGGGACATTTCATGAATGTATTACCAAAGAGTAAATATTGCCTTTGTGTTTGAATGATTGACTTGCCCTAAAACATTGTTTGATCTTCAAAGCTAATGCCTATCTTGGAATTATTTATTCTTTTTGCCTAAAATAACTGTCAGCTTCTCCCTGGTGCTTAACTCCTCTTGTTGAAAAAGGAAAGCAACACAATAGAACGTGTATCACAAAAGTATCCTATTTGGGAACAAGTATGAAGGAAGATTCATGGACCATGGCTTCCAACATTTTCTCTAAACATAAGGTTATGACTATCTAAAGTTGAACTTTTGTAAAATGTTCATTATTTTTCTAGTTTTCTTTTTAAGTAAGTTATAAATTCTCAGGTCAAAAGAGATGAAGATTTATTACAGATACACATAGATATCTCATGATGTTTTATGATTATTTTCCTTAATGTTCTCCTCCACAGTTTCTGATGAAGAACAATCAGTAGTTTATGTTCCAGGTATGACATCTATGTTAAAGTTCTTGAAGCTTCCCTTGTTTCTTAAGTGTTAGGAGGAAATTAAACATTGAGACAACCTTGTATATGCAATTAGATATGTAACAATCATTTGAACGTAATTAAAAATAAACAAATTTAAAAAGCAAGTGGTTTTGAATATTAGACTACATCCTCTTAAGATTTGAAACATTGGCTCTTCTTAGGGCCTGTTTGGGCGAGTCAGCATTTATGGTTTATAAAGTGCTTCATTTATTAAAGAGAAGAGATTCTTTTTGAAAATTTACATTTATATCTCAAAAGAAAATAAGAAAAGTTAATCCAGGTTAAATACAAGAGTCTTTATTCTTATTGGTTGTTCAATTGTATGAGTAGTCAAGCAGAATCATTTGAAGGTACTCAGGGTGAAAATACTCTAATTCTTCCATGTTTGATGTTATCTCAGTATGTTATAATTTATTGCTTTTAATGTGACTTACAAATCTTCATATCACATAACTGAATTATTGAATTTTCTGTAAATAACATTTTTGTGATGTATGCACACCAGTGTGCATGCGCACAGGTTTTAAATTGAAATTTATAAATTTTTTCTTATCAGATTTCATAAAGTACAGGGTAACAAGAGATAGTTAATGAGGAGTGTGGGGAAGCTGAATCTATTAAGAAGATTAAATTCTGAAGTCTTATTTAATGAACATTCTTAGGACTTTCCTCAGAAGGAGATACAAGATCAAGACTCAAGTTGATAAATCCAAAAGTTGATGTTAAAGTTAAGACTTCCGGGGTGACTGATGCTTCCATCTCCATGGGGTCATTAAAAGGTGCAGGAGATTCAGCAGCTGAACAGGTCAGTAATCTTTTTCTTATTTCTTTGGTTTTTTTGGGGGTATATACTTTGTGTGTGTGTGTGTGTGTGTGTGTGTGTGTGTGTGTGTACGTGCAAGGGGTGGGGTGGGGTAGTGATGCGTATGCACATGTGCATACATATGTGCATGTGTGGAAGCCAGAAGTTCGGTATCTCCTCATCCTCTACTCCTCTATCACTCTACTTTGTTGGTTTTTTTGGGGGTGTGTGATGGGGGAGCATCTTTTGTTTGTAACATAGGTCTTTTATTGAACCCAGCAGAGCTTGCTCTGGTCAGACTCTAGGGATCCATCTGTCTTTGTCCTTTATAACCTCCTCTACCTGTAAAGTTACAGGCAAGTGCTACCGTGTCCTCATTTGAACTCAGGTCCTCATGCTTGAGTGACAGGAACTTTACTGACTGAGCTGTCTCCCCAGCTTGTTAGTTTTTATAGATGCTGCTCCATAAAGTCACAGACTTTTAAAAGATGGTCTGTTTGTGTCTGTAGAAGACACACATGCTGTGGATATTGCTCTGTATAAATAAACACTGATTGGCCAGTAGCCAGACAGGAAGTATAGGCAGGACTAACAGAGAGGAGAATTGAGGGAATAGGAAGGCAGAGGGAGAAACTGCTGGAGCTGCCGCCAGGACAAGGAAGATGTAAGGTACCAATAAGCCATCAGCCATGTGGCAAAGTATAGATTAATAGAAATGGGCTAAATATAAGAGTAAGAGCTAGACAATGATAGGCCTGAGCTAATGGCCAAGCAGTTTAAATAATATAAGTGTCTGTGTGTTTATTTTATAAGTGGGCTAAGGGACTGTCAGGGCTTGGCGGGACCCAGAGAGAAAACTCCAGCTACACACAAAAACTTGTTACCCTTGATAATGTTAAGTAGCAGAATAAAATACCTGGACTTCTTGAGAGTTTGCTCCAAAATGTAGAGATGTGCTCTAAGCCTTAGCTAATAAAATGTATTATCTTACTGTGTCTCAAAAGATTTAAATTTTACATGTTGCCTTTTTCTAGCATTTATTAGTAAGTCAACTTCACTATTTCTATGGTTAGGTATCCTTTATGTTTTTATGTTTCAAAATTTATTAGTTGATGGCTGATACTTTTATATTAATATGAGCTTATGTAAGGAAAATCAGCCTGCACAATTATGACTTTCACTTAGAAAATAATATTATTACAATTTTTTAGAGTTTGTTTTGTTCCGTATTTTAGAAAAACAAAACAAAACTTTTTTTTTTGAACCAGTGTCTCGTATATATCAGGTAGACGTTGAATTTGCTATGTAATTGAGTCTTGAGCCTTGAGTGCATGATTTCCTTGCCTTTGGGACTGCAGCAAAACTCTTGCTTTTCTTTCTTTATATATTGTTTATTTTTGTTATCTGTTTTGCATATGTATGTGTTGTGCCTGTCTATGTATGCATATTGGTGTATATGGAGGCCTAAACTTGACATCAAGTTTCTTCCTCATTTCCTCTCTATTTTATTCATTGGGGCATGGTATTGTGTTGAATCCAGAGATGGCCAAATCTGGCTAGTCTAGCTAGCCAGTTTTCTTAGGGGATCCTATGTCTTTGCTTCCCAACTGCTGGGATTGGAGTGGCCATCATTGCCTGCCTGGCTTTTATGTGACTCTGGGGATCCTACCTCTTACAATGCTAGCACTCTTTGTCTACTGAACTATCTCCCCTGCCAACAGTTCTTGCTTTTTATAGGCCAGTGGCTAGTTTTACCTTTCTCTTTGTCTTTATAAACCTACACATTCTTAAGTCTTTTTCTATCTGCTTGTTTTAACCACTATATTTCAAATAAAATTTACTTTATTGTAATGCTGTAACTATTGGTGAATTTCTTTCCTCAATCAAAGTTGACGACAGTTTTTGTAATCTATGGTTCATGGGCAGAATCTTCCTTCTGCTTATGTTGTGTAACTTTTTCTGGGGAGAACTAATGAATCTGCTAGTCAACCTAGACAAGACACTAATAACAGACTAAAACTATTTTGCCCCAATCTAGCTGGGTGAATCAGTGAGTTTACTGGAATACTTACATGAACATGGGTGACTCCAAGGCAGTTACATCACCAAAATCCACCCCCACTATACCCTGGAGGTCCCTACTCAACTTGCAGGCAGCAACCTTGTCCTCAGAAACTGTGTCCTGCTTTTAGAATTTTGGGGGAGTGATGTAATTTTCTGAGTGGCCCTTTCTGAGCCTTGGAAGTTTCTGTAGTGCCCTGTGTCTTGGGCATCTTACATCCCATAAAAATAGGGCTTCATTTTGGAGGAAGCAGCTACACAACAGCTTGTTTGTTAATTGCTTTTCTTCTTTTTCCCAAGTATGCTTGTTTTTTAAGGTATTGTCTGTGAATGATTTTTATAGAGTCACAGAGTTGCTATAGTGACTGTCACCCCACAAAGCCCAAAATACCCCACATATATACTGTCAGACTAGTTAGAGAAAATGTTTCACAATTCCTAATGTGTAGTCATGGAGATATTTTTGGTATCATTACTGATGGTTGTCTAGTAGAGAACAGGATTTGATAGTGACCCCCAGAACAATGTGTCTTTTTTGGATGGCATTAGGAATAGACATTGCGAGTTGCAGTGTTTCTGCTGTTGCTAGTTGATGCTGGTATGAGCCCTGCAGTGCAGCCAGAAAGGGCATAAATGAAAGCCATTAGCTAAGTGCACTTCTTTGAGCTGTCATATTGTTTCATTTGTACAGTTTCCAGTCTTATTCTGTAGCTGTAATAAAACACTCTGACCAAAAGCAACTTGGGGAGGAAATGGTTTATTTAGCACACACTTCCAGATCGTAGTCCAAGAAGGAAGACAGAAGAGGAACTTAAGCAGGAACTTCACGCAGAGTCTCTGCAGGAATGCCGCTTGCTGGCTTGCTCTCTGGCTTACACCCCAAAAGAGTCCGTCTCAGTTATGCAGCTTGACCCCTGTGCCGTGAAAAGACTCTTAGGGAATCTCTAAGTGATTGACTTGGTGGGTTTTTGTTGTTGTTGTTTTCTTTTAATAAGTTTTCATTTACAAACATATACAGTAAGCTAACTTGGGCTTTCAGGTGTAGTTTTCAAAACCTTGTCCTACTTCAAGCAATGTATTTTTATTTTTAAGCAATGTTTAGTTTTATATGTTTGGAACTTAATATAAACACTCATACAATATGTACTGTAGGATTAAGTGTTTTGCTCTTTGGTATATTCATGAGAATTCTTGATGCTGTATATAGTAATTTTAAAATTTTCTTTAACCTGTCATCACTTATTCAATCATTTTAACTGAGAGACATAACTGGAGAGATGGGTCAGCATTTCAGAGCACTGGCTGTTCTTTCAGAGGATCCACATGGTGACTAACAAGTATATACTATATAGCTATAGTATATATACTATATACAGCATCTAGAATTCTGTGTTAACTAGGGTTCTCTTGTGACTCCTTGAATTTCATGGCTTTAAAGATCCCTCTGAAGTTGTTACTGGAGAGAACCACTGTACTACAAAAACAGAATGGCATAGTGTTTAAGAGCACAGCCTGGAATCTGTCTTTGCACCCCATTCTATTATGTAGCTGCTATAACCCTGGCCAATCTGTGTACTCTTAATGAAGAGCTGAAACAAGGCCTACCTAATTGTACTGCTGAGAACATGAGATGGAGTAACAGGTAAAAAGTACTTATCATGTTCTTGGCATGTGATAAACACTAGAGATAAATTCCAGTTCTTCTTAGATCTGGCCCTTCAGAATGCTGAGTTTTAAAGCTCAACAACTATTGGCTCCTCGGCAGCCTTCCTGTATCTTATATCAACGGTCTTGGGCTACAGCGTCAGGTGTCTCAGTGTCTTCCAATGTCACCCGCATTCTCCAGGGGAAAGGGAAATGTTCTCTAGTGCTTAGCAGAGGTATCTTTTAGTTCGTCTCTGTGCATTTCCATGATGTTGTCTGGTTTGTTATCAGTTCCCGAGCATGTTTGGAATTCATAGTAGGTTTAAATGAAAAATGGGGATAATCAACCAGATAAATAATTTCTAAGAAATTTCACTTTCCATTTTTAATTTGATAAATTTCTCAAAAAGTGCTTAAAAATTGTTTTTAGTAAAAAAAAAAAAAAAAAAAAAAAAAAAAAAGTTAACCAGAAGCTGTTTTATTCTAGAATGTCTGCAAGGGAGGCATGAAGACGGCATCATTGAAAGATTTATGTCTTGAAGACAAAAGACGCATTGCGAACTTAATTAAAGAACTGGCCAGGTGAGACAAAACCTTATATGGGATGCATCTATAGGTGAGACAACTCATTCTGAGAGCAGAATATTACTAATACATTTGATGTCTGTGGTGGTTTGAATAAGAATCATCCCCATGGGTTGGGGATTTAGCTTAGTGGTAGAGCACTTGCCTAGCAAGTGCAAGGCCCTGGGTTCGATCCTCAGCTTAAAAAAAAAAAAAAAAAGAATCGTCCCTACAGGTTTATAGATTCGAATGCTGCTTGGTCACCAGGGAGTGGCATTGTTTAAAGGGATTAGGAGGTGTGGCCTTGTTGGAGGAAGAGTGTCACTTGGGGTGAACTTTAGAGATTCAGAAGCTCAAGCCAGGCCCAGTGGCTTTCTCTCTTCCTGCTGCCTGCAGATCTGGATGTAGAACTCTTGATCCTTCTCTAGCACAATGTCTGCCTGTGTGCTGCCATGCTGAGAATGGACTAAACCTCTGAAACTATAATCAAGCCCCACTTAAATGTTTTCCTTTTTAGAGTTGCTGTGGTTGTGGTTCTCTTCACAGCCATAGAACACTAACTAAGACAGTGTCATTCTAGCCATTAGTCTTATGGAAACAGACTTTTATAAAAAGATTTTATATTGCCCAAACACTCACCTTCAAGTGCTTATTCCCAGTGACTTAATGCCTCACAAGGCCTCACCTTGTAAAATTATTGCCAATTCCCACTGGTAACATAGATTGGGGACCACACTTTTAACACATGGGACTTTGGACAATGCATATTAAAACTATAGCAGTATTGCAGGGGAGACTCACTGGAACTGTTCAAACGTACTTTTGCTCTGGAATTATCACCACTATAGTAAAGTGCATCTGAGGAGTGTGCCTCCTTCCACTATTGCATGATACTCAATAGCTACTTTATATTTCCCAAAGTGGTTTTCTGTTGATTATCACATGTAATTCTTATTGAAGAATGAGTTTTTCCTTGGCCCTGTTTATGTCAGTGTTTACTTTTTTATTAGTGTCAGACTTGATAAACTTTGAATTTTATTCTAATATAAAACTCTAGGAATCACAGAAATAAAGTAGAAAGATGATTTTTTTATTTCTTAATAAAGAATAACTTTTGATTCTAAGATAATTGTAGATTTTATTGCAGTTGTTATGAATATAGAGAGACCTTATCCACCCTTTACACAGTGTCCAGTGATGGTACTATTTTGACTAACTATAGTACAATCATAGTATATCTAGGAATCTGACATTCATAGAATTTGTCTGTTATGTACAGAGATCACCAGTTTTACATGTATTCATTGTAGATTTGTTCACAATCACCATAGTCAAATTTCTAAATAGTTCTGTTACAAGGATTGTTTTATTTTTGTTTTGTTTTGGTTTGTTTTTTGAGGTGCTTGGAATTGACTAGCACCTTGCACATGGTAGGCAAGTGTTATACTTCTTTACTTGCACTTAAAAAATTATGTGTGTATGCACATGAATCTAGGTATTCTTTGAAGCTAGAAAAGAATGGTGATTTTTCTAGACCTGCAGTCACAGGTGATCAGCATGACATGAGCGCTGGAAATGAAACTCCAGTGTTTTGGAAGAGCAGCAAACACTTGGACAATCTGATCCATCACCCCAACCTCAGCACAGATACTTTCTTTCCTACCCACTTCCCTAATCCCAAACTTCTATTAATCTGTTCTCTATCACTATAATTGCATCCTGTCAGAAAGCTTTATAAATGGGGTCATATATTTTGTGACTTTTTTAAGATCGGTTCTTTTTCCTTGGCATAATTCTTTGAAGCCATTCCAATTGTGTTGTAGTATTTTTTCCCTTTTTATTGTATTTCTTTTGGTATAGAGGTGCTAGATTGACTAACTCTTCATCTACTGGAAAACACTGGAGTGCTTGTCAGTTTTTGACAGTTATAAATGTAGTTGTTATGAACATTCAAGTATAGTTTTTTATATGTACATGAAAGTTTGATTTCTTTGGGATTAAGTGTGTTTGGTTTTATAAGAAACCACATTCCAAAAAAGGTTGTAGCATTTTATATTCCCACCAACAATGCAATAAATCTAGGTGTTCTGAATTCTAGCTTCCAAATTTGTATATTTTAATTTTAGGAATATCATGGGCATTTAGTGATATCTAGGTTAGTTTTTCTTTCTGTAATTGTCAATAATAATGGAAATTATTTCATGTTCTTATTCCTGTCTATATCTTCACTGGAACTGACTGCATTCCTCTGGCCATATCGTACCAGAATGTTTGGACATTTTTTTTTCTGAGTTTGAGATTGTATATATGTTCTAAATATAGATCTTTCGTTGAATGTGCAGTGTAAAATACTTTCCTCTGTCTCTGTGGCTTGCTTCATTATCCTCAGGATCTTCCATAGTCTAAACACTTTTAACCTTAACTAGATGAGTATGTCATTTTTTTTTCTTTTTTAGTCAATGATCGATTTGAGTTGGTTTTTGTATTACTAAGCATGTCTAAGTTGAGATTTTTTTATTGATGTCCACTTACACCAGTGCAATTTATAGAAATCTTTTTTATGTTTCTGTTAGAAATCAATAGGAGCATATTTGTATGCCCTTTCTGGGTTCCTATTTTGCATTGCTCTGCCTGCCTGTCCCTCAGCTTTTATTACTGTTCATGTATAATATAGAAAACCTTAATGCTGAGTAGTGACTCCTCTCACTTTGTTCTTACTTTTCAAAAAGAACAGTGCTAGTCCTTTCTGTAATAACTTTGACACAAGCATGTCAATGCTGGTAAAGCAAAACAAAAAGCTCTACTTGTAGGGAAAAGGGGCTGGCTAAAGAAACCCACCCTGACCCTGGAGCCCAGAACCAGGCAAAGAAATACAGCCTGGGTTTGGGACCTGAGCCAGAAAAATGAACTAAGGAAACATGCCCTGACTCTGAAACCAGTATCAAAGAAACACTCTTGGTCCCTAGAATCAGAGTCAGTGAAAGAAATGTGCCCAGGTTTTAGAATTAGTGTCAAAAAGCTAAGTAAGGCCAGTGAAAGAAACACAGTTTGGCTCAAATTAGAGCCATCTCTGCCCCTGGCCAACTGACTTGTGAAACCAACCAATCACAGAGCAGGACAGTAGAATCCTGGCCCTGGGGCCCAGGACCAGGGAAAGAAGCAGCCTGGGTTTGGGACCTGAGCCAGAGAAATGAACACTTTATCCCCAAACCCAGAACCAAGCAAACATACCCTGACTCTGAAACTAGTGCCAAAATAACACTCTTGGTCCCTAGAATCCGAGTCAGTGAAAGAAATGTGCCCTGGCCTTAGAAGAAGTGTCAAAAAGCCAAGAAAGGCCAGTGAAAGAAACACAGTTTGGCTCTGAAATCAGGGCCATCTCTGTCCCTAGCCCTCAAAACTGGCCAATCCCTGGGCAGAAATCTAACCAATCACTGCTTGATTCTGCCCCCCAGACATCCTATATAAACCTCCCTGCCTGGTTAGTTGTGGGCTGGTCTCTCCACCGTGGTAGAGGCAGCTACTCTGCTGGACTCCTCCTTCCCAAATCTCTTTCTCAAAAGAGTTTTGGGTGTGAAGATCTTCATTCACTGGTGTAGAGAAGATCCTTGCTGAGACATCTCTTAATGGCCAGAGCAAGGAGGAGCTGAACTGAAGATTTTTGCTGAGACGTCCCTCAGTGGACAGAGCAAGGGAGAGCTGAAAGAGCTGAAAAAGTAACACTTTTCTCCAGAGCTGGAGGAGACTGCTACGTTTCTGCAGGGGTTTCCCCTTTTGCAGAGTGAAGCAGAAGAAGCAACATCTTAGGCCAGAGAAGCGAGCGCTGCTAAGAAGCTCAGCTGTAGCGGCTCTCCAGGAGAGGAGCAGGATTGCTATATCGTCCGGGGAGACCATCCCCAGTCACACCAGGTAGAGCCTGACTCTCCTGAAGAGTCAGGATACCCTTCCCTGTAGAGCTCTCCTGGCAGCACCAGGCCTGACTTTCCTGAACAGTCAGGATACCCTTCCATGCTGAAGCAGTTCCAGGCCTGACTCTCCCCAGCAGTCAGAAAAACTTCCCCTCCAGGGCAGAGCTGCCCCAAGTGGCTCAAGGTATCCAGGATATCTCGCCCTCCAGCTGTCAGAGTTGTCCTAAGTGGCTACCTCGCCCTCCAGGGCTGCTGTCTCGTCACAACTCCAGCCGTCTCCTGACTCCCGAGTGGTCAAGCTACCTCTTCCAAGAGTTGCAGAACTCATGTGGTTGGTGCCTAAATCTGGGACCAAACTCACAGAGTTGCAACAAATTTACTTACACTACTGACATACTAGTAGGTATTTCGTTAAACTATAGATCAATTTTTAGGAAGAACTAAAAATCTTTGCTGTGTTGTATCTCCCCATCCATTAATGTGGCTATTTATTGCTTTGACAACACATTAACGAATGATAAGAAAGGAACCTCCCTTTGGATTAGTTTGACCAAGAATGATGCCCAGTTTGAATTGTCCCCTTCTCTTCCTGTGTCTTGTCCGACTCAAAGAAAGGGCTTTGCTCTGTACTGACTGAAGCGCACAGAAACGTGGTGTGGGAAAGGATCAAGGTGTTCCCTACAGAGCTCTTAGCAGAGCTTACAAGGGAAGGGGTTACTTTACTGACTCCATAGGATTCAGAATTCCAGAATAAGCACTCAAAATTGCAAAAATATGTCATCAACTTATATCACATATTGCTTCCAATATTTATGGGATATTTGTTTTGTTTAAGGTTGTTTTCATTGTTTTGGCTATTTTTTGTAAATGATTACCACAATGCACATATACATTATCCTGGGTTGGGGCATGGAAAACTATATAACTTAAGGTTAAGGCTATATATACATCTAGCTTAGGTTGTAAAAACTGATTCCATGGAACATCTAAGGCACAGCAAGGTTGGTTTCATTGTTCTCTTAAAAGCAGGCTAAACTTCAATAGGCTGAGCAAACAGCAGGCCCAGTACATAGTCTTAAATGACCTCAAGGCATGTTATTAACTTTGCTGAGGTCCAGCAAAAGTTTAGTCTCTTTGGGCTCAGCAAATATTTTCAGAAAAATCTATCACCACAGTATGTCTCCAATTACTTAGATGTTTAATTTCTTTAGGAGCTGTTTTTAACTTTTAGGATGTAGATCTTGTACAAGTTTTCTCATATTTACACATAAATATTTAATCTTTAGGAGCAATTGTTAATAGTAATTTGGTTTTTGTGTTTTTTTTTTTCAGAATATATAGACATGTAATTGAGCTTTATATTTCTATCTTAATTCCAACAACTTTTGTGAATTTACTGATAAATTGTAAGGGTTTGGCTGTTGATTCTTGGGATTCTTCTCTGTCCACAGTCATACCATTTACAAATAGGGACACATGTATTATTTTCTTTGTAGAATGTATATTTTCCTTCCTTTATGGTTCTGGCTCAACTTTCAGTGCTATGTAAATATGAATGGTGAGAAATGATATCTTTGCAATTTTTTTATGTTAGGTGTGATGTGTTCAGTTTGCCATCAGTAATGTTGACTGTAGATGTGTTTTTAGGTACCTTATGGTATTGAGGAAGTTTCTTTCTATTTCTAGCCCCTTTTCTTACTTCCTTTTTTAAGAAATGGAATTTCACTGTGTTGCCCAGTCTTGCTCCAAATTCCTGAGCTTCTGCACATCACTAGTTCCTGCCCAATTCCTAGTTTTTACTGTGATTGCATGCTAGGTTTTCTTAACTGCTTTTTTCTGTGTCAGTTAGTATACAATCTTTATCCTATAATGTTGTGGGTTATACTAACTGGATTTTGCACATTGCATTACTCTTGCCTACCTCTTGTAATTCTTACTTGTTAGGATTATTTTTCTGTATTAAACAATTTGATTTGCTCTTTTGAATTTTTGTAGCAAATTTCATGAGAGGAATTGGTCTAAGTTTTGTGCTTTCGCACTTTTACTTTGATTTGTAGCATGGTCATGGTAGCCCAGTCGTGTATATTAGCAGTTTCCTCCCTTGTATTTTCTGGAAGTGTAGGAAATTGGTGTTTGGTTGGTATTGACTATAGGTTTTAGAGATTCTCTCTCTCTCTCTCCCCCTCTCTCTCTCCCTGTATGTTTATACACACACACACACACACACACACACACACGCACATATATATGTCTGGCTGGAACTTGCAATCTCTTGCCTTAGCCCCCTAAGTGCTGGGATTACATACATGTGCCATCAAGTCTGATTTGAAGTGGTGTTAGTTCTTAAGTATTTGTTAGTATTCTCCAGTGAAATGGTAAAGGTCCAAAGATTTGCTTTTAAAGAATTTTTAAATTAAAATTTTAATTTATTTAATAGTTTTAAGATTGTTCATTTTGTCTATTTTATCTTGGTTGAACTTAAGAGTTTTTAGGGTATTTTTAAATGGTATCTTATTTTCATTCTGTGTGTATGGGTGTTGCCTGCATGTATGTTTCTGTACTCCTTGTGTGCCTGATGCCCATGGAGACCAGAAGAGGGCGTCAGGTTCCTGGAACTAGAGTCAGTGGGGAGTCTGAGAATGATGAGTAGGGTCCTCTACTCTTAACCTCTGAGCCATCTCTCCATCCCAAGGAGTTTGTAGTTTTTGAGAACTGTTTCATTTCTTCCAAGTTAGCAAATTTGTGAGCATAAAATTAATAGTATTCTTTTACTGTTTTTACTATCTCATTAATGACCACAGTATCTGCAATCCTTCATGTCTGACAGTAGTGATTTGAACCTTCTCTCTTTTGTCTTTGCTAGGCTTATCAATTTTATTGACTTTCCAGAGAACCAGATTTTTGTTTGATTGATTTCCACTTCCCCATGTTTCTGTTCTCTATTTCATTGATTTTTTAAATTCTATTATCTGTGTTATTTCCTTCTTTTTTATTGCTTTGGATTTATTTTTCCCTTTCCATTTACAGAGAACTTAGAGATTGTATATATCTCTCTTAATTTTAGCAGTTTAGTGCTGTAAACTTTTTCTCAGCATGTTTTCACTATGCCCACATGATCTACTGTATTTTCATTTTATTCAGGTCTGTGCATGTTTTATAATTTTTTTTGACATTTCCTGTTATACATCTCCAGGAGTTTAATGTTTTTTCTATTGTTTTTCTTTTATCAACTTCTACTTTTGTTCTATAATGGTCAAATAACTATTTTTTCCATGTACTTCTTTTATTTATTTTTTTTTAATTTTATAATTAATTTAATTTTACATATCAGCCACGGATTCCCCTGTCCTCCCTCCTCCTGCCCCCTCCCCCCATTCCACTCCCCATTCCCACCTCCTCCAGGACAAGGACTCCCCTGGGGATTCAGCTCAGCCTGCTAGATTCAGTTGAGGCAGGTCCAGTCCTCTCTTCCCTTCACCCAGGCTGAGCAAAGTGTCCCAGCATAGGCCCCAGGCTCCAAAAAGCCAGCTCATTCACTAAGGACAGGTCCCGGTCCCACTGCCTGGGGGCCTCCCAAACAGTTCAAGCTCATCAACTGTCTCACTTATCCAGAGGGCCTGATCCAGTTCCATGGGGGCTCCTCAGCCATTGGTTCACAGTTCATACGTTTCCACTAGTTTGGCTATTTGTCCCTGTGCTTTTTCCAATCATGGTCTCAACTTGTCTGCCTCATACAATCCCTCCTCTCTCTCGCCAATTGAACTCCCGGAGCTCCCCGTGGGGCCTGGCCATGGATCTCTGCATCCACTTCCATCTGCCATTGGATGAGAGTTCTATCATGACAGTTAGGGTGTTCGGCCATCCCATCACCAGAGTAGGTCAGTTCGGGCTTTCTCTTGACCATTGCCAGTAGTCTATTGTGGAGGTATCTTTGTGGACTTCTGGGGACCTCACTAGCACTTTGCTTCTTCCTATTCCCATTGGGGTCTTCATTTATCATGGCATCTCTTAAAAACAACATTTTGAGGTTTCATAGTCTAGGATGTGGTTGCTCTTGATGAGTGTCCAAGAGGGCTTTAAAAACACTTGTAATTTTAAGACTTAGCTTGCAGTGAGGAGCTCTTTTTCTTTGTTTTATTTTTTTGGTGTCTTTGTTTAGTCATTTTGCATGTAACTAACATTTCATCTTTGTTGTTAACTCCTTGTACGGAAGAGAAACTTTCCTCAGAATGCTAGAACTGGTTAAGAGCACTGGCTATCCAGTCCACCAGTCCTTCTCTGTGGATATCTTCTTTTTCCTGTTTATATAGCACATCAGTCCAGGCTACTCTGTGCCTTTGTTTTCCTCTCTGCCTCTGGTTTTCTTTGAGCTGACCTTTTCTTACTATTTGAATGTTCTCTTTCCTCTGCTTAGGCCTTGACTTCATGCCAAAGCATCTCTAGGTAAGTGTATTCTCCTCATTCACCACAGACTCTGTGCCTATGCCTTTGTGATAACTCTGTTTGTTCTTTCTGCCTGGGTTCTGATACCACATTCAGGGCTGTCCACTGAGTGTTTGTCCTTCTTAGCTTCTTATTGTCTGATACCCTGTTTCATGTTAATTAGGTATGAGTACTGTGTTGGTTATATTTATCAGCACCTGCCTCCAAATGTTGCATAGATCTCCCATCATACTTGGGATCTAGGTCTCCATGCTAGCTCACCATCATCTCCAAGTTCATCTCACCTTACTTAGGTCCTAGTAAAGCATATGTGACTGGCTTTCTCCACACGATGCTCTTCTTACCTGCCTGAGTCTCCACCTCCTACTAGACCTCTTTTACATCTCCTTGGGCTCTGGTCCCCTGCTCTGAGCAACCCCTCTGTGCAGATGTCATCATTTACTATTCAGACTCTTGGGCCAGCTCTGCCACGTGACATTCGTTCTGCAGCTGCCACTGCCACTGGCCATCTTACTCCCCCCTTGAGTAAGGTCTTCTCAAATATTAGAGATGATTCTTCCAGGTCTATGGGTCTATATTGCTGTCTGAGAACCATCAATTGAACAGTGGAGATCCTCTCTTTGACAAACCTGACTAATGCATTAACTATGCAAGGCCCACAAGTTATGGCCAACAGTAGGAAGACGAAAGGGCCAGCCAGAGCAGACAAGAGAGTGGTCAGCCAGGGAGACCAGTTAACCAGGGACTCATACCATCCCTCATTTTGTGGCCTCTTGAGTTTCCTGTCATGCAGCCTCTTTCTCAACACAGTCATGGAATCACTAATGACTTCTGAGTAGTTGGTATAGAAACAACACACTTCCCCTAGGGCCAAGCATAGACCTCCTTGTTGAAAGAATAGTAAGTCCTTTTCTTCTATTCGGAAGGACCATTTCAGCTAAGGAGGAGAGGGACTCTTCTAAGTGGGTGATAGATTTATCTAGGGTGGCTATATCTGCATCTATGGCCATGCTCAGAGTCCTATAATTCTGGTCTTTGAGAATGAGGGCTGAAGTCTTGGTACCTATGTCCCTGGTTAAACCTAGGCCTAGGAGGGAAGACACCAATATGGCTGTGAAAACTTTCCGTTTGGTTCGCTCTGGTGGTTCTAGTTGGTGGAGAATTTCTTTTTCAGGGTAATAGGCTATTTTAGGGACCAAATGTACTAAGACACAGAAACCCTGAGTGTTAATTAAAACTTGAGCGTATGCAGGGGGTCAAACCTGTAGTGCAAGCCCACCAAGCATCGTCTGGGGGAATTAAGTATCCCATCTCCAGTGGACTCTGAGTCTCATTGCAGAGACTGACATAATTTGGCGGGGGCCACCTATGCAGAGGTCATTTCCTGTCATAGACCATAAGGCGAGTCTCTCTTTGCCTGAGTATTGCCATCTGCATGACTGGGTGTCAGAGGAGTCCATATAGCCTCCCATTACTGCAATTCCATTGTAATAGGGGGGTTTGTGTCCAGGCAAAGCTAGCAGGTTTTAATGAGACTGGGCTTTGAGCCATTTAAAATTAATAGATAGCTTTTAGAAGGTCTAAAGGTCCTGGATTGGGGAGTAGGTCTGTGGGGGTAGTTTTGTCTGTTAATGGTAAGGTTTTTAGTTTTCGTGGGCCTCGGGGTGGGGGCAAGCATGGGTCTGGTTGTGTTTATTACCTTATTGGGGTCCAGGGGCTGCAATGGGTGTAGGGGCTGGGCATCTAATTGTAGGGTGAGTAATGCTCCATGTCAGCAAGTGCCATTCTGGCCTTGTCATATAGCCTTAAACTCCAGGTTTTTCCTGGTGTCCAACTAGATGCCTTTTTGCCAGCATCAGTGAATTGAATCAATATTGTGTTGCATGCCCCCTTTCCATCACTCCCAGGGTGACAGGCTGGTTCATATGCCCTATTTATTCTGATAAGGTCTCCTGTCTTTGGGGTCTTCCACCTGTGGAGACAACTCAACGAGGCACAGAAATAGTCACTTGTTCCACAGAAGTCTTTTACTGGTTCTATCATGTCCAGGGCAAACATAGAAATGGAAACAATGTTTTTGAATAAAGGAGTCAGTATAGATGTGCCCATGTAACACCCCGTTCGCCATTTTGGTAAAAAGTGCCCCCAAGTCAAAGTACAGGTCAGGAAACCAGGTCCATATGGGGCAGAATGGGAGGTCTGATTTAGGACCTCCCCCGAGTCTATATTGATGACCTTCCAAGTGAAGTTAAAGGGCTGATGAGGGTTTTGGTGCCCCGTGGGAGCCTAGTTGGAAAACTCCAGCAGACATGAACTAAGGAAACCAAGGGAGCATAAGAGCAAGCCCATTACTTAGCTGGGCCGGTGACCTTCTGGATTCTCAGTTTTAGAGGGTCTTGTGGATGTACAACTGCCCTCCGAAGTTCAGGGTTGACTTCCTCTGGAGCATAGTCCTCAGGGTCTGTGTGCAGGTCCACAGGCTTCACATGGGCGTGGTGTATACAGGTGAAGAACCCATCCACTTTGACAGCTGTGGGTGTCATCAGGATGACAGTGTAGGGTCCCTTCCATCCAGGTTCCAAATTTTCTTTTTGGTGTCTTGATGATCACCACGTCCCCTGGCTGAAATCTGTGAGGCATGGGAGGTGGTGCCTTCTCATAGACTGCACATAGCTGAGGCCAAAGCTGTTTCTGCACCTGGAACAAGACTTGTAGGGAGGGAAGAAATCTTTGATCATCAAATTCAACAAGTATTTCAGCTTTTAGATTAGGTAATAAGGGTGGTGGTCTAGCATACATGATTTCAGATGGTGTTAAACTTAAGGTGTAGGGAGAGTTCCGAACCTGGTAGAGAGCAATGGGGTGGAGAGATACCCAGTCACCACCAGTCATGAGAGTTAGTTTGGTTAATGTCTCCTTTAAGGTCCAATTCATCCTTTCTATCTATCTTGAACTTTGGGGGGCGATATGCGCAGTGAAACTTCCAATTTGTCCCTACAGTTTTAATTAGCTGTTGTGTTACCTGTGAGATCAAAGTGGGCCCATTATCAGAGTCTAGGAGAGTAGGGAGGCCATACCTGGGGATAATGCCTTCCAGTAGCTTCTTTATGACTACCGTGGTGGTCTCCCTCTTAATAGGGTATGCCTCAATCTACCCTGAAAAGGTATCTCTAAACACCAATAGGTACCTATGGCCATAGAGCCCAGGCTTAACCTCAGTGAAGTCAATTTCCCAATTGACTCCAGGCTTTGTTCCTCTTTCTCTGCCCCCTCATTGACACTCCTGTGCCTGATTTAGCATGTCGGGCAGCGGGTTATAGCTTCCTCCATTTTTGGTCTTAGGTCGAACACCTTGAGGTGTGCTCTTCTTAGCAAGTCTTGTATTTTCCTTTCCCTCAAATGGGTACACTGATGTATCTGCTGGACTACTTGGCTAGGAAAGTCTGAGAAGATAATCTGCCCATCAGGAGTCCTGTATCCTCTTTGCAGGCATTGGTGCAAGTTCCAGTTCTCCAAAATTCCTTCTTGGTATAGACGAGGTTTTTGGGCAAGGTTGGGGCTGCTAGTTTAGGCAGTTTGACTATCAGAGTGGCTGCCACCTGGAGGGCTGCTTCTTGAGTGGCTGCATCTGCCCCCTTGTTTCCCTTAGAAACAGGGTCCTCTCCTTTCTGATGT
Source organism: Peromyscus eremicus (assembly GCF_949786415.1). NCBI lineage: Eukaryota > Metazoa > Chordata > Mammalia > Rodentia > Cricetidae > Peromyscus > Peromyscus eremicus. Next base: position 14,845,841 of record NC_081435.1, read on the forward strand.
CCTGTGCAGTGCCTGACAGCCACTTTTCGGGGCAGCCATATGGCTTTCAGGACACTCAGGATCTCCTGTTTGATCTTGGTAGTCCTTCCTTTTGCCATCAGAAGACCTCTTTCCTTGTAGATGATGCCATGGATATGCACAGTGGCAAAGGTGTATCGACTGTCTGTATTTATGTATTGAGTCTCTTCCCTCACCTCATCTGTAAGGCCTTGGTTAGGGCTATTAGTTCAGCCCTCTGGGCAGAGGTACCTGGGGGCATGGCTTCTGCCAAGATGATTGCCTTTTCTGTAGGCATTGCTGCCTACATTGCTGCCCTGCATGCCTGTTGCCATTCTTGATGAAGCTATTACCATCCATGTACCAGGTGACTTTGGCCTTCTTTAAAGGTCTGGCCTTGTTCCCCATAGGTGGCTCAAGATTTTCTGACAGTCATGTAGAGAACCACCCTGGTCCAGGTCTGGGAGCAGGATGGCTGGGTTTAGAGCACTACTGGAGGTAAATTGGACTCGAGGGGGATTTAAGAGCAAAGCCTGGTAGTGAGTCAGCCTGGCATTGGTCAGCCATCTATCAGGTGAATGTTTGAGGACCCCTTCTATAGCATGTGGTGTGGTTACTATGAAGCCTGACCAAAAGTCAGTTTGTCTGAATCCTGACTAGCAAGGTGGTGGCTGCCATTATATGGAGGAATGGGGGCCATCCCATTGCCACCGAATCTAGCTTCTTTGACTAATAGGCCACTGGCCTCTTCCAGGGTCCGAGAGACTGGGTTAGGACTCCTTTGGCTACCCCTTTCTTTTCTTCCACGTATAGGTGAAATGGCTTTGTGACATCTGGCTAGGCTAATGCTGGGACCTCTAGCAAGCCTGTTTTCATTTTGTCAAAATCCCCTTCCATTTGTTTAGTCCATCCTAGTGGAGTCTTTCCCTGGTTGCTTCATACAACAGTTGGACTAACTTGGCAAACCCGGCGATGCAGAGCCTACAAAATCCAACAGACCCCAAGAACTCTCTTACCTCCTGGTGATTGGTGGGCTGGGGTAATCCTTAGAATAGTCTCTTTCCTTGCCTCTGACAGCCACCTTCTTCCTCCCTTGGAAATGTATCCCAGATAGGTTACCTTTTTTGGCAGAGTTGGGGTTTCCTCTCAGACACATAGTACCCCACATCCCCCAGGGTTTGGAGCAGTTCCTTGGTAGCCATCCTGCAGGCCTTCAGATCATTGTGGCTGTGATCAGGAGGTCTGCATACTGCTATAAACTGACATTTGGGTAGACCTGTCTATACTCACCCAAATCCTCATGGAGGGATTCATCAAAGATGGTAGGGAAGTTCTTGAATCCCTGGGGGAGCTGTGTCCAGGTCAGTTGTCCATTGTGTCCCTTATCTGGGTCCTGCCATTCAAAGGCAAAGAGAGACTGGCTGACTGGGGCCAGAGGCAGGCTGAAGAAGGTGTCCTTAAGGTCCGGAATGGTGTAATATACTTGCTGGGGAGGTTGCTGAGGAGAGTGTAAGGGTTGGGAACGGAAGGATGGATATCCTCAACCACCTTGTTTACCTCTCTTAGGTCCTGTACAGGCCAATAGTCATTGAAATTAGGTTTCTTGACTGGCAACAGGGATGTATTCTAGGCTGATTGGCAGGGGACATGGATGCCTAGGTTCCTATGCATCTGATGTTGGGGGCAATCCCTTGCTTAGCGTCCCTGGGCATTGGATTCTGTCTGATGCGGGCTGATGTAGCATTGACCTTCAGTTGTACCACCACAGGGCCCAGTGTTTGGCTAGTCCTGACCCTCCAATCTCGTCCATCCCCCTCTCCCCCCGACAGCTTGGGAAATTTCCTGGAGCCATTGTTGTAGCAGGCTCCCTGCCTCCCCATCTCTTTTCCAATCTGGAAGATCTGTGAACAGCTTGTATTCATCTATAATACAAGGATGTTCCCCTTTTTGGTCAGTCACCATGATCCCAGCCTGGTCAAAGTGGATATGGGACCCCTTTTTGGTTATCAGTTCCCTTCCAAGCAAGGGGTATAGACATTCAGGAATGACCATGAAGGAGTGGGTTTTCCATACCTTTCCTGTGTCCACCAATCTTTAGGTAGTCTGTGAATATCGGCTCATTCCTATGGCCCCTTGTACCCATGATTGCTTTTGGGACATTTTGCCCAGAGGTTGTTTTAGAATGGAGTGGTGTGCTCCTATGTCTACCAGAAAGTCAGTGGGCCTCCTTCCCACTTTTAGGGTTACCCAAGGCTTGGGGAGGGGCGCCACCCCATCACCTACTGTCAGGGACCAGCCAGACCTGTCAAACAGTCCTTGAAGGCCGGAGTGAGGATTAAGAAATACTAGATATGAAAAATAGAGATATAAAGGCTAACGCCTATTGTAATAGACATAAAAGAAAAAGAGACACAGAATAGCATTGAGAGGGCTCTGGGTCAATACTACAGTCACCCTGAGTTTATTCCTCATAGGCTTTTTTATATACCAGCAAGGAGAGAGGCAAAAGACCTCCACCCCCAAGGACAAAGTACAGACAAGTGTAAGTACTTCCTTAATTGTCAAAATATCTAGTAGCCAGGCCTTATGGCAAAATATCCTGTAATTTGGCCTTGAAATATAAGACACCTGGTAACTACTCCTTTGACCAAAACATCCTATTACCCAGCTCTGAGGAGCAGGACATCTGGCAACCACGCCCTTGGCCAAACATCCTGCCATACAGCTTTGGAGAGCAACAAAAACTCTGACTCTCTGACCTTAAGTCGAAATGGAAATAAACCACAAGTTGGAATCTTTGTGGGCACCCACACCCTTCAATCACTCAGCTCTCCTAGCTCTAGTACCTTTGCCCCCAAGTCCTGTTGTTCAGGACATTCATTCTTCCAGTGTTCCAGCTTCTTGCAGTAAGTGCATTGGTCTTTCTGTAGACAGGGCCTATTGCCCAGTCTTTGCTTTACCCCCTCTCCCTAAGTGCTGAATCTCCAAAAGGCAATTTTCTTAGATCCTGTCTTTTTGCTTCAGGGTCAGCTGACACTGCCAGCAGGATCTTAGCTAGTCCCCAAGTCTGCCTGTCCCCCAAGGTATCCCTGTTACTGTACACTTTCTCAGCTACTACTATAAGTTAAGCCAGTCTCTTACCTTCAAAACCTTCCAGTCTCTGTAACTTACAGTGGATGTCTGGAGCTGACTGGTTGACAAAAGCCAGACTAACTGCAGATCAATTCTCTGGTGCTTCCAGATTCAAAGGTGTGTAGGTTCTATAGACTTCTATAAGTCTTTCTGGGAAGGTTCCTGGTGACTCTTCAGGTCCTTTTTTTGTACCTGACTTACTTTACACAAATTTGTGGGCCGCCTTGTGGCAGCCCAGAAACCCCCCATTAGAGTTTGACAGAAGACCTTCAGCCTCTCCCTACCTTCTCCCATGTTGGGTTGGGTCAGGTGAAACCCCGCATTGATGAGGTCTAGATTTGTGGTAGGCCTTCTTTCTGTGCCTGGAACCAATTTCCAGCCTCAGCCAGAATTTGCTCCCTCTCTTACATGGTGAAGAGGACCTGGGGCACCTGTTAACAGTCTTCCCAGGTTGGCTGATGAATGAGCAAAGAGGACAGAATCAAGTAGGTCAATGAGCTTAGCGGGTTTCTCAGAACACTTAGGATTTTGCAGCTTCAGTTATAGAGGTAATTAGTGGTGAAAGGCCAATGGACCAGGTGCTGTCCACCCTCAGCATCAGGAGGGCCCACAGCACACAGGGAAGGGCCATGGAGTTGGCTTTAGCCAGCAGCTCCTCCCTCCGTGAGCGGGCATGCTTATGTGGGGGGCTCCTCAGTTCTTCCTCCACCCCTCTCTCTGCTCCCCTGTTCCGCCTGTGGATACAGTGGCAGGGCCAAGAAGAACTCTTCCTCCGGATCCCTGAAGTGAGAAGGACAGAGTAAGGGGTGCTGTAGGTTTCAGTTCTCCTTTTTACCTTTGTGGCAAATTCTTTTCTGTCACCACTGCAACAACCATCTGGGAGGGTAGAAGGAAGGGGTTTAACCATTTAGGGAGAATTTCTATCATCATCATTTGCCAGGTGGTGATGTAGGGAACCTGATTGGGGTATTCTGGTGACCCATAGAATATGTCCTTAACCTGATAAATAGTTGGGAGGTCAAAGGTTCCCACCTCAGGCCATCCTACATTGAACATGGGCCATTCATTCCAGCAAAAGGTAGAAAGCTTTCCTCTCTGGACAAGTCCCAGGTCAGTGGCCTGGGTCTGGAAGTACTTAAAGTGGTTCAGA